>NW_024466777.1:0-46609 GCF_017591425.1 Ochotona curzoniae
GGGGCCGAGCCTGGCTGCCCTGGCGTGGTGGAGCTGTGGGCAGGCCTGTGGGCAAGGGGGCCGAGCCTGGCTGCCCTGGCGTGGTGGAGCTGTGGTGGAGCTGTGGGCAGGTGAGAGTCGGGCAGGTGTGTAAGCTGGTCCTGGGGGAATGCAAGCAGAGGTGCAGGTGCTGTGAGACTAGAACACTGGGACCACTGGAACCAGGGCCCCGTCCCCTACAACCCCCCTGGAGCCCATTGGTGCCAAGAGGAAGGACCCATGGGCCCTGTGCCTGCCGCAAGTGCAGGTGAGTACGAGGCCCAGGGCGCGGCTGGCAAGGGGACATCCCCAGGCCTGCTCCCTGCACCCCGATGGCTCCCTGTGCTCTGCAACCGCTGGGCAAGGAGCCACAAATGGAAGTCCCCGTGGACCGTGCTTCTGTCCCTCTGTCTCAGGCTGTGCCTGGGGCTGCTGCTGCCCTCCAGTGGAGAAGCTGTGGTGCCAGAAACACACAGTGCTGGGGGCTGGATGCCCTGTCCTACAACCCCAGGTAGCTAGGGGAGGTGAGGTAGGGCGGCCAATGGAAGGAGCCACTGTTTGCACTAGAGGGCAAATGCCAGGTTGGCGTTACAGCTGTGTGCACCCCCACATGACCATGTGCACACACCCTGGGCTGGGCAGCTCCCCGTCATGGCTTACAGAAGGAGAAGGTACAGGCAGGATTCAAGGCTCCGTCATGTGTGCATCAGGTGTGTGAGCCCCAACCTCTGTGGGGGAGGGCAGCCGGAGGGGGAGAGCAGGGGCAGCCGGAGGGGGAGGGGGGAAGGCAGGAGCAGCCGGGGGGGAGGGTTCCAGGGCCAGAGCAAGCGGATGTGCGTGGTGACAGTTAGATGGCAGATGGTGGCTGAGGGGGTGTAGTCTACACAGCAATGAGGCAGCCACAGGACAGCTTGCTCTCAGGCAGTTTCTGTTCCCTGAAGACCCAGCCCAGGGAGCGAGGCTGGGCTGCCTGCTGCCACCTATGTAGGCAGAGCACAGCCCCTGCATGTGCAGTGGGGCCTCCAGAGTGCAGACTCAGTTCCCAAATCCGCCTGCGTTCCGGTCACCTAGAGATGCGTCCCAGTGCAGACCCAGCGGTGCAGCTGCCGGGGGCCCAGCAACCAGCGTTTTTAGACAAGCATTTCCAGGCCCTGGTTGGGCCGTTGTGTGATCAGGTGGGGAGACCCGTGGAGGAGGACCCACTTGGCTCAGATCCTTAGCCTTACTCCAAAACATTGGCTCGGAACCCCCAGAGCGGCTAGAGGGACCCAAACTGTGCTCTGCACTTTGAATCTGCTGAGCAAGAGGTCAGGGTTGGGCCAAGCCGGCCCATCCGTGAACCTTGGCCCAGACTTGGAGAAGCTCGCCTGAGCCCCAGGCTGGCGCTGCCCCGATGAGCTCCTGTGCCAGCTTAGCCCTGGGCTCCATGCGCCTGCTGGAGGGCTGGGTCCTGGCCAGGGCCAGCCTGGCTACCTGCCACCTGCCCGGCCCCCAGGGCATGTCTCCAGCTACCGGTGTGTGTCCTTGTAGGTGACTGCCTCCAGGGGTTTGTGTGGCATTTCTGCCCTTAGACACCTCAGCCTGGCTCCTCCGTCGTATGTAACCAGCAGGCTTGGGTCTGCTGCCTCGGCCCTAGTTCACCTGGCAGTTACCTGGTGAGAGCGACCAGGGCCGCTGGAGCCTGTTCTGCGGATCCTGACCCTGCTGTGTCCACATGGCCGACAGCCTCCCTGAGCCCCGGTCCCCGAAACCAGCCTGGGACTCACCCTGGGGGCGGGTGAGAGCTGTCCTGCCGTCTGGATACGGAGTCCCGTTCACTGTAGCCTGGACCCCCAGCCCAGCTTTCCTCCTTCATCCCTTTGGGGAGGTGCAGGGAGGCAGCCCCGGGCCCCGTCCACCTGGCATGGCCTTGGTGTTGCCAGCTGACATTCTGCCTGTCACTCCGGGTGAGCTGTGGGTGGGGGAGCCGTAGCCGCAGGGTTCCGGGGCCACAGGAAGAGGGGGCTGTGGGCCTGGAGGTGCCCTCTGACAGCTCCCCTGGGCAGCTGGCCCCGGCAGAGCAGAGGCTGCCTGGGCGTGCCCTCTCCCACAGGGCCCTGATGGAGGCCGATCTGGGGCAGCCCTGCCCTCTCCTGCTGGGCGCTCCTGGGGCCCTGGCAGTCTGTGAAATGAAGCTGCTCACACAGCTTGAGGCTCCGCCGCCTGTGGTACACCGGGAGTTTCCTTGCAACTGTCAGGGCTACATAGTTGCAGAACTTTTCTTCTGTTAAAGAGATATTTACTTGAAAGGCAGAGTTCCAGAAACGGAGAGAGCTTCCATCCACAGCCACGCCTGGTCCAACATGGCGATTCTCAACTCCCCCAGGGGAAGCCTGTCCTGGCAGCGCCAGCCGCTCTGTCACTCTGTGTCTCTGTGGGCTCCCCTCGCCCCCAGCGGCAGAACCCTGGTAACCAGCCCTTTGTTACTCTGTCTCCGAGGGCTCACCTGTCTGGCTACCTGGCATTGGCTGCGTGGGTGGGCGTGGGTGGGCGCCTCTGGGCTGGCTCCTTCGCTGTCTGCCTGCAGCTCCTCCCCCGTGTCTCAGGCGGCCGCTGGGGCGACGGGACAGTGTTCAAGCATGCATCAGTTCCACACCCTCTCCTAACTTCGCCCCCACTTCCTGCAGTTTTATCAGCATGCACTTCACCGACAAGCTGCCCAGAAGTGATGGGCGGACAGTGACCGCCATGTCCACAGAGCGCTGCGGCCGTGGCCAGCGTCTGCACCAGAGCAGGTGTGGCAACCCCGGCAGCCGTGGGCTCTGTCCCCATGCCTGGGCATCCTGCACAGGGTGGCCACAGCCGCGTGGCCCTTCACGCCTGCTTCCTGCACCTGGCCGTTCTAGGCCCACCCACGAGGCAGTGTGTGAGTGCCCCCTTTCCAGGGGCCGGTGGCTTCCTTTGCCAGGGTGCGCCATGGGTCCTGGACTACCTGAGATGGTCACCAGCATGTTCCTATGTATGGGCTCTGGCGCCTGGTGGCTGGGTGTGGGGTGGAACCGCCGGGCCGCAGGGCTGTGTGTGAGGACCTGCTCATTGATCTCTACCTCGCCTGGAGCACCTGCCATGCCCATGGGGCCAGGCTGTGTCCTCCGGCAATAGCACTGGCCACAGCCAGGGACTGAGGGTGGGGACAGCGTCTGCCTCGATAAGGTGTTGGGGGCGTGTTAAGAAGTTCAACATTGGGTCTGGTGCAGTAGCATAGTGGCTAGAGGCCTCACCTTGCATGCAATGGGATCCCATATGAGTGCTGGTTCTAACCCCAATGGCCCAGTTTCCCATCCAGCTCCCTGCTTGTGACCCAAGAAGGCAGTCGAGGACGGCCCAAAGCCTTGGGAACCTGCACCTGTGTGGGAGACCTGGAAGAAGTTCCTGGCTCCTGGCTTCAGATTGGCTCAGCTCTGGCCATTGCAGCCACTTGGGGAGTGAGTCATCAGATAGAAGATCTTCCTTCCTGTGTCTCCTCCTCTCTATTTGACTTCGGAATAAAAATAAATAAATCCTTTTTTAAAAGTTCAATATCTGGGCACAGCCAGGACACATGTAGTGGACGGACAGAGCCGCTGGTCACAGCGGGGTCTGAAGGCGCAGACATCCCTGGCTAGGTCTGCTGTCCCTGGGGCACCTGCTGGGGTCTCTCGCTACTGTCCCTCACTGGAGGCAGGCACAAACCTGGGCAGTTTCATCCAGCACACTGTGGCCGGCACTTGGGGACTGCCAGCGTGGTAGCTGGAAGCTTCTGGAAGGAGGCAATCAGCTGCAATGACTGGGGGTCTTCTCGTCTGGGCTGCAGCCCTGCGCTGTGTCCCACAGCCCTGCGCCGTGTTCCCGCGCTGTGTCCCCGCGCCGTGTCCCGCAGCCCCGCGCCGTGTCCCGCAGCCCCGCGCCGTGTCCCTGCGCCGTGTCCCGCAGCTCCGCGCCGTGTCCCTGCACTGTGTCCCCGCGCCGTGTCCCTGCACTGTGTCCCCGCGCCGTGTCCCGCAGCCCCGCGCCGTGTCCCGCAGCCCTGTGCCATGTCCCGCAGCCCCGCGCCGTGTCCCGCAGCCCACCCCTGGCTTTCGTGCAGGCTGTGGGATGCTTACACCTTACACGGAGGAGAGTCCTGGCCACCCAGTCACTCTAGCCCAGCAGGCCGTGTGTGGATTTTACAGCCAGGAAGGAGACGGTGTGGGATTGCAGTTCAGCAAAGGTTGCCGGTGCTGTAGAAAACTCAGTGGTTCACACCCCAGATGGTGTAACAGCCGGAGCTGAGCCCATCCGGAGCCAGGAGCCAGGAGCTGTTTCCAGGTTTCCTGTACAGGTGGGCTGGACTGACTAGCAGGGCTGCTTGGGCTGAACTAGGCTTCAATGCCCGTTGACATGTATGAGAGCTGAGTGGGATGTGGGACAGACTGGCAAGCACAGGAACCAGGGTAGGGGCAGGCCTGGTGGGGTTATGGGGAGTCGCCCCAACTAGGCTGCAGCTCCAATGGTTTGTGTGAGGGCTGAGTATGAAGCGACAGGATCGGGCTGGACTGCAACACCCATCAGTTCACATGGAAGACAGGGCTGGAAACAGAACTGACCCAGCAATTGACACGACCAGCATGTGCATAAGCTGACTGGGGCAACGGACGGTGCCGGACCCTGTACTGGCAAGCACACACAAGAATCAGGTCTGGGATCACCTCAGACGAAGTTTCTTTGGAGATCTCTCCAACTGAACTGCTGATCTCAGAACCCCAACCATGAAGAGACTATGTCAGCCAGTGGGTGCTAAATAGGTTTTATCATGCTTGGAGTGGTAGGATTGGCAGCAATTCAGAACTGTTGAACTATCAGAACTGCTTGAGCAGGCCCCTCGGAGCGCGCCTCCCACGGGGACCTGGGGTGGGGAGGCTGGTGCGGCTTCTCCCTCTGTTTCTCCTCTTACCCCAGATACAGAAAGAAAAAAACAATATGAGTGTGGAGACAATGGTCTTACCCACTTTCCTGTGACCCTTGGCCCTTGGTACTCTAATTAACTATGTAAGATTATCAAAATAAAAATATATTTTAAAGAAGATTTATTTATTGGAGGGTAGAGCTACAGAGAGAAGGGATAGAGTGAGCAAGGGCCCGCAATGACCAGGGCTGGACCGGGTGGATCAGCATGGAGCTGGGTTGGAAGCAGAGCGGTGCCCACAGGGATTCTGGCACAGTGGCTGGCCTCTTAGCTCACCGTGCCATGATCCAGACCCCACTGGTGGACACGGGGTTTTAAGTCTCAGTTCCCAACCTGCTGGCTTTCCTCTGCACTCCCCACTGGCACGGCACCTGCTGTCTCCATCTCCACAGACGCAGCCACTCCCTCCTGCTTCCACGTCCCTGCCATCAGTCCCATGAGCCTCCAGGGAGCACCTCCCACAGGCCAGGCTCAGGGCTGGAACACAGAGGGGTGTTCCCCAGGCCCTGCGCCCCTGGACTGCAGGGTCCCCCGGAGGAGCAGCAGCCATGGAGCAGGCACTCCATGGACGGTGAGCAAATGAGCTGGCAGCCTCCAACCTCCTGCTTCAACTCCCTCCTCGGTCCCAGTGGGCCCTGCCTCGGTAATTACCTCTGCCTCCTGCTTGTGTGGCTGCCCAGGCCTGCCCAGGAGCCAAGAGCCACCCCGGGCCCTGGCTGAGCCCTGCTGGGTGAGCGCTGTCCACCCTCAGCTGCCTCCCAGAAGCCCTCAGGCCTTCCTGCAGCCAGGTTTGGACCCAGGGTCCAGTCACGGGTGAGCCCCGCTCCTGTGCCCTGACGACCTGAGTCCACCTGGCTGCTGATGCAGGCCCCGGAAAGTCACCCGTGCCACTTCATGAAGGGGAAGTGACAACGGGGAAAGGGCCAATACTCCTGGGCTGAGCTCCTCTGGCCGTGACCCTGACTGCAGTGCTAGGCCTGCCTTAGAGATGCACAGGGCCCCCTGGGGACGTGTGTGTGTGGACCAGCCCCCTGCCAGGACACAGCAGGGTGAGAAGTTGGCATTCAGTGGCTTGTCCTACATGAGGGCCCACAGCATGAAGGGCAGTGCCAGGCACGCAGCCCTCCGTGTGAGCCTGCGGCCTATGCCCCCCTCTCTGGCTGTCCTGTATCCCTGCCCCAGGTCTGCCATGCAGTGGCTGTGTGGCCTTGGGAATGTGGCCATGTCTCTCTGTGCCTTCTGGTGTCGGGGAGCTGTGAGAGCACCCTTCCTTCAGATGTGACGGGGTGCATCTGGAGTGGTGCTGCCCGGAGCAGCAGCTCCTGTCATACAGCGCCAAGAGCCAGTGGGTGGACACATGGGACGCTGCGGAGTGGGGTCAGCCCCTGAGTGTGTGTGAGCACTGTGTGCCTGCGGGCATTGTTCCTGCCTCAGTGTCGTAGACAGGCAGCATGCCAGAGAAAGATCCATCTGTCTGCTGGTTCACTCCCCAAATGGCCACAAAGGCTGAAGCTGGGCCAGGCAAAAGCCAGGAGCCAGGAGCTTCTTCCGGGTCTCCCACACGGGTGCAGGGTCCCAAGGCTCTGGGCCGTCCTCCACTGCTTTCCCAGGCCACGAGCAGGGAGCTGGATGGGAAGTGGAGCAGCTGGGACTTGAACCAGCACTCATTTGGGATGCCAGCATCACAGATGGTGACTTAGCACACTTGGGCCAGATGCCAGCCCACCACCGTGTTAGAGGGACAGGGACAAGCACCCAGCATGCTGTGGGGGCCGAGCTGGTGACAAATGCCTGGGCCGTGGTGGTGGCAGGCAGGCCCTGAGAGGGACCGGGGGGGGGCCTGCACCAGGCTGGGAGTCCAGGGGCCACTGGAGGGGGAAGCAGGGATGCCAGGTGCTGCTCAGCCTCTGACCTCTTGGGGCTCCTTGTCCCTTTGCCTTGGAGCTCCTGGGGGTCAGCAGGGTGGTGCCCAGCCCAGAACCTGGGCCCCGGTGTCCCTGAGTGGTAGAATATCACCACCAAGCCTCACTGGCATCGCAGCTGCGTCCCTGCACTGGCATCGCGGCTGCGTCCCTGCACTGGCATCGTGGCTGCGTCCCCATGGAAATGAATTGCTGCTTGGCTAACAGGGGGCCGGCCACTGGCACAGACCTCTCGGCCAAGCTGCCCCCAGCTTCAGGGAGGACGCAAGGTCCTTGGTCCCAGGGGCCAGAGTCTGGCCTGAGTGCCCTCTCTTCCGCCTGCAGGAAGCCCTCACCACTGCAGCGGGGGGCAGGGGCCGGGCAGGAGCATGTGGCGGGTCCCAGCACTGAGACACAGGAAAGGGTGGCCCATGATGTCCATCAGATGTGTGTCACAGCTACACAGGAGGCCGGGCCACAGCTACCCATGGCAGACACCGGCAGGAGCCAGGTGGATGTGGGCCACCAGAGCCTCAGGACTGAGGCCGGCAGCCTCCCTCCTGGAGGTCCAGGCCCATCTGCTCGGCTTCCCATCCAGCTCCCTGCTAATGCATCTGGGAAGGCAGCGGAGGACGGCCCAGGGTCTTGGGCCCCTGCAGCCATGTTGGAGACCTGGAAGGTGCTCCTGGCTCCTGGCTTAGGGTCAACTCAGCTCTGGCCATTCCAGCCATTTGGGGAGTGAACCAGCAGATGGAAGATCTTTCCCTCTTTTTCTTCTCTCCCTAAGTCCAATCTGCCTTTCCAATATAAGAATAAATAAATATAAATGGGGGGGAGAAAAAAGTCAGGAATTCTCCCCAGAGTGGAATTCAAAAAACTTCAGAGCAGGCAAAGGAAACAGAGGGGCCAGAGGCCAGAGGTGTGGGCGGGGGACCAGAGAGACCCCATTGCGCCTTGCCCTCTCTTGGGTGAGGGTTTTCCATCCAGGTGGCCCAGGTCAGACTTTCAGAAGTGCAGAGGGTGCCAGGCTCCCAGGCCACGGAGGTGGCAGTAGTTCATGATGCTTTCCCTCCCCCCACCCTGTTTGCCTGAGGCCCACGGCCTTGGAGAGTTTCCTGTTCAAGCTGCCAGCCCTGCTTCATGGCACTGGAACGCCTCTGGTGCCTGCATCTCTCATCGTGGCTGGAGTCACCAGGGTCACGGGAAATGGGGGAAGGGGAGATCACGGGGGGGGGCGGGGTGCAGGGCAGGGGGCTCGGAATGTCAAGGCCGGATGGGAAGGTGCTGGCCAGCGATGGCTTGGAAGCAGTTGCCATTTTCCAACAGCCCACTGCTGGAGGGCTGCTGATTCAGCAGGCAGCATTTGGAAATGCAAATGCAGAGTGTGCAGGAGTTAGGGCCACAGTGGTTGCAACAGTGTGTGGTGGGGGGTGCTGAGGGCTGCCAGTCCCCAGGAAGGAATCGCAGAGGGCGCGCACACTCCTTCCGCCTCCCAAGGGTTTTGTGCACAGTGAACCCTCCCAGCAATGTCCCTGGAAGCAGCCCAGAGGGGAAGCACATCTGGCCACTGGGTGACAGAAGAAAACAGGGCCTCAGCCACCTGCAGCCACCATCCGAAGCTCTCCTGACCTGAATCGCAGCTCCTGCGTCCCCGCAGCTGCCCTCCATGAGCCCTGCCCCTGCAGCGGCCTCTCCACAGTCCCCCGCCCCCGCTGTAGCCCTTCAGCGCACACATTCCGGGGAGGGTCGGGGACACTGGCTTCTGCCTGAGGACTCACGGTTTAAACTGGTCCCAAGATGTTCCAAACACAGACGCTGTCTGGAAGGGGAGGGGAGCGTGTGAGTTGAGGCCCCTTGTCTCTTTTTTAAAGATTTATTTTTATTATTTATTGGAAAGGCGGATGTACAGAGAGGAGAGACAGAGAGGAAGATCTTCCATCCGATGATTCACTCCCCAAGTGAGCGCAACGGGTCAATACTACGCCGATCCGAAGCCAGGAGCCTTTTCCGGGTCTCCCACGCGGGTGCAGGGTCCCAAAGCTTTTTGGGCTGTCCTCGACTGCTTTCCCAGGCCACAGGCAGGGAGCTGGAAGGGAAGCGGGGCTGCCGGGATTAGAACCGGAGAGGCCCCTTGTCTCTTCCAGAGCTCTGTGTGCATGTGGGGAGGGCACACCTGTTGGCCAGGACGCGGAGGGCGCTCCGAATTCCTGGGACTGCAGTGTGACCCGTGCTTAACTCACGGGGATTCGCCACACGCAGGTTTTCTGGGGTGAGCGCCCCTCTGCGCCCACGGTGGGGCCCGAGCTGCGCTGAGTCTTTAGGGGGAAAACCACTTGTACTCTCCCAGGGCGCCAGGGGGTGGGGTCTCCCCAGGTAACCTGACCATGCCTCCTTTCTCCTGGCAGGGCGCACAGAGTGCCCTGGGTTACACAGTTCGTGTCCCTTTAAATCCAAGTCCTGGGAAAGTGGGGGCGGCTAGGGCGCCCTCGATGGACCCCTGTTTCCAGCCGACCGGGCTCTCGGGGAGGCAGGGAGTTGGGGAGCAAGCCAGGAGAGACTGCAAAGGGCGGGGCGCCTCGGGGTCCCCGCCTGCGCGCCGCGCACCAGGCCTGGCCAGGCAGCGCCCCTCTCCGGGCCGTGTGCGCGCGCGTGTGTGTGCGCGCGTGTGTGCGCGGGGGGCCGGGGGATCGGTC
Organism: Ochotona curzoniae; assembly: GCF_017591425.1. NCBI lineage: Eukaryota > Metazoa > Chordata > Mammalia > Lagomorpha > Ochotonidae > Ochotona > Ochotona curzoniae. The sequence goes on from NW_024466777.1 coordinate 9,576, forward strand.
AGGGGGCGCGCGGGCCGCCTGGGTGCGCGCCTCGCCTGCCGAGCGCGCGAGCCGGGCCCGGAGCGCACGCCGTCGCCGCCGCCGCCCGGGCCCGCCGCATTGCTGCTGCCGCCGCGCCCCGCGCCCGGCCGCGGCCCCCGACATGGTGCAGCCGCCCGCGCCGCCGCCCGTGCCACCGCCGCCCGTGCAGCCGCCACCCGTGCCGCCGCGCGCGGGCCCTGCCGCCGCCGCCCCCCGGCGCCCGCAGCGCGGCAGCCGCAGGTGGGGGGCCGCGGCCCGGGCCTGAGCCCGCGGGGCCCTGGCACTGAGCGGAGCCGCGGGCACAGCCGCGGCGCTCCTGCCCCCTCCCTGCGCCGCCCGCCGCCCCTCCCCCGCCTCCGGTCCCGGCTCCAGCGGGAGCGCGAGACGCCGGCCGGGCTCCGCGGCGCAGCTCGGGGAGCGTCGCCCCCGGTGACTTAGAGCCCGCCGGAGCCCGCGCCTGCTCGCCGCCGCCTCCCCCGGGCCGGGTCGCAGCACAAAGCGGCGGGCCAGGACTCCGGGCTGGGGGTCGCCTCGGGCTTTTTTTCACCGCGCGCGGCTCCACAAACCGAGTTTCATGCATGTCCAGTGGGGGTAGGTTTAATTTTGACGATGGGGGGTCCTACTGCGGAGGCTGGGAGGACGGCAAGGCGCACGGCCATGGCGTCTGCACCGGCCCCAAGGGCCAGGGCGAGTACACCGGCTCGTGGAGCCACGGCTTCGAGGTGCTGGGCGTCTACACCTGGCCCAGCGGCAACACGTACCAGGGCACCTGGGCGCAGGGCAAGCGCCACGGCATCGGTGTGGAGAGCAAGGGGAAGTGGGTGTACAAGGGCGAGTGGACGCACGGATTTAAGGGGCGCTACGGGGTGCGGGAGTGCACTGGCAACGGGGCCAAGTACGAAGGCACCTGGAGCAACGGGCTGCAGGACGGCTACGGCACCGAGACCTACTCGGATGGAGGTAGGCGCTGCGGGCGCGGCGGGCTGGGGGCCTGGTGGGGGGCGCGTGGGCGCGGAGGAGGGACGCTGTGCACATCTGGCCCCTTCTGCTGATTTCTGGGGAAGTTGAGCCACTCCTTAGACTGGGGCCGTGGGCACGGAATTCTCCAGAGGCCTCAGCGGCCCTTGGCTACAGGTTGCCCTTCTGCCTGGTGAGGGGCGCTGGGGGGCTTTGCAGCATGTGGGCCAGGCCTGCCGGGGAGCTGGGCTGAGGAGGCCAGAGACGGGGAAAGGCCCTGCTGGGGCCTGGCCAGCCCTGGGGCCCAGCAGAGGCAGCGTGTCTGTGTGTGTGTGTTGGGGAGGGGTGGTGCTGGGCCAGGGTCCCCTCCCTGGTCGCCATGGCCCCTGGCGTGGGGGGAGCTGGTCCGGACCGCTGCCTGTTTTCCTGCTGCCCAAGGGCCTCCCTCAGCCCTGAACCAACCCAAGCCAATGAGGAGGGAGCGGTGGGGAGCGCCAGGGCCGGAGATGCCAATCCCAGCCCTGGCGCGGCGAGGCAATAAACTTCTAGGTGGTTGGATGGGGCTGCGCTGCCGCTGCTGGAGGGAGGGGGAGGCCCATCTGCTTAGCCAGAGCCCAGGAATCTCGCCTTCCAGTGGCTGAATCATTTTCCCCTTGCTGTCGCTGAGGGGGGATTCTGTGCTGCCTCCGCAGGAGATGCCACCACAGGCCGTCATTCCTTCACTGGGGGCTGAGCCCGGCGCGGCAGCGGGGAGAGGGGGCAGCAGGGAGAGGGGACGCTTGGGCTGCTTTGCTGCCTTTGTTCCTGGAAGCCAGACCCCACTCCAGGTGTCCCTCCCCCGTCTCGGAGCAAGTCCCCAGAGGTGGCTCCCTGCCTCCGGGCCCCCAGGACAGGAGCTCAGAACACCTGCTCCCCTCCCCCGCCGCGACCACGCCACAGCCACGGAGGGCCCTGTAATGATTATTTTGGCTTATGCAACGGAAGGCAGCTTCGTTATTGCCCAGAGCAGAGGAGGAGTCTGGGGCAGTTAATTATATAACGCTGCTGCCTGTCGGAGTCAGGCCCAGCCCCGGTCCCCGGTGGCCCTTCCTGACTGTTGTCATGGAGCGGGTAGGGGTGCAGAGCCAGGCCCCGGCAGACGGGCCTGCCTGGGTTCCAGGTGTGGGCCTGCGTGTGTGCTCTGCTGCCCGCAACACAGGCCCGGCGAGGCCCAGGCAGCTGCTGTGGGTGGCCCAGGGAGGTGGGTAGGCAGTCGGCGCTCCCAGCTGGGCTGTCTGGAGCCCTGGAGTAGGGATGCAGCCGCCTGTGGGCTGTGACCGGGCTGCCCTGCAGAGGGGCTCTGGCCGAGCCTGCCCCAGCACTTGCTTCTTGGCCCGTGCAGCCACGCTCACATGGGGACACAGGGAGGGGAGGGTCTCGGCCCACTTCCACCCCACTCCCAATGCTGTGGAACTTCCTGGAACATTCAGGAGTCTGCACCCACGCCTCCACGTGGCCTGGGGGATTCCTTTCTTGATCCTGAAAACATTTGCCCGGTATTTATAGGACCTAGCGGTCTCCAATGCCAGCCTCATTTCTTTCCCCCGTGGGCTCCTGGGCGCCCCCCAACACTGCCCGGTCAGCCCCAGCGCAGACCCCCGCCCCCCTCCCGCCCATCCTGCCAGGTCAGGTCTATTTCACACGTGGTTCTGTTCCCTAGGCTTCCTGGAGCCGGGGTGGGGGGCCATGAGCCCCTGCTCCCACAGGCTCACGTGCAGGGCTGCACAGCCAGGTCGTGGTGGTGACAGTGTGGCAACCCCTCTGGCCTGGAGCAGTCGGGTCCTAATATCCGGGGCCACCTTTCTGGGTTGTGTTTCCAGCTTCCCTTTGGGAAGGAGATGGGAATGTGAGCCCCTCCTGGGGCAGCGGCCCCCTGGGAAGGGCATGGTCCCCGCTTGCCTCTCGGGGTGGGCCTTGGGCACCAGCCCAGTGAAGCTGCGTGGTTCACTTAGCCCAGCTCCGGGTGCTGTCTTGCATGAATAATGCACTGGTGGCAAATGGGTTCTGTGTTCAGCCAGCACCGGCGCCGAGTGTTTGAGCCCGGGCCACCTCTACCAGCTCCCCAAGGCACACCCTTCTCACAGGCGCTGGGCACGGAGGCACTGCCTCTTGGTGGCGGAGCTTCCTTGCTCTGGGGGCATGGTGCGGGGGTGCCTGCTGGGGGTTCTGACCCTGGCGTCACCCCCCTGCTTTGAGCCCGATTGGCCAAGGCGCTGAACCTTTCTAAGCCGCTCTCTCCCCATTTCTGCAAGCGGGTTGTGAGGGTGAGGCCTGGCAACGCAGTGCGTGGAGAGTGTGGTGTCCCGTGTCACTACTATGATGTCGCTCACCGTCTTGGCCATCAGAGAGGGATGTCTGAGAGCTGTGGGGGCTGGGTGCCAGGCGGGTCCTCATCAGCCTGTGGGGCACCTTGGGCAGTGGACACGGTCTGGGTGGACCCCAGGTAGTGACCCCGGCTTGGACTGTGCATGTGTGAGAGCTGGGCTGCCAGTAGATCCACTCTGGATGCCCCTGGTTGAACCAAGACCTGTGCCTCGTCCTCTCTACCCCGAGGAGAGGGTGGGCTGTGCCGGCCAGTGCTGTCCCCCGGGGGCTTAGGCCAAAAGTTCCCCTTTTCAAACAAGCCCACCCACACCCCCAAAGCTGTGAGTCATCGCACGCCCCGGCCCAGATTCCCGCAGCCCACGCGAGTCACACACACCCACGGTTGGAACATGGAGCTGCGCAGGCATGGGTGCGCCTGCTGCCGGGAACGCATTCCACATGGCCCAGGACGCTGCACGCACACCCCTCCGGGTGTCAAGGGATGCGACCCGCCTGGGATGAGGCAGCTGCCCGAGAAGACGGCAGGCAGCCTGCGGTTTGAAGCCACCACTTGGCCCTAGCGTGACGAGGCCTGGCGTTGGCTCAGCCCCCAGTCCCTGGCAGGGGCAGTGGGAGGGAAAAGCAGATAGTGGACCTGGTGCCGGCTACGGCGAGGGCCACTCGAGCCGGGCAGGCCTGCGTGAGGCTGCCAGGTGGAGGGTCCTTCTCTCCAGTCTCGTCCTCATCTTCCCCTAAGCCTCCGGTGTCAGGCGCGAGCTGTTTCGTGTGTTCTGGACCCTGTGTCCTTAGTGAGTCAAGTCTGTGAGCATGTGCAAGGGTGTGCTTGGGGTGACTTCCCCGTGGCAGGCCACCAGCCTCAGGGCCAGCCACTTCCCTGGCTCTGCAGGGGCCGTGGTGGGCAGAGCCCGACCTGGAGGCCCTGGCTCTGGGACCCACGGGAGCTGGCTCTCTGGCGTCGGGGGAGAGGCTGGCTTTCAGCACCTTGGACAGCGCTCCACTAGTGCCAGGCTCTGTCAGCCGGCCTCCTCACCCCAGCCTTGCCCACGCCTTGCCTGCCCTGGGCTCTGCAGCCCGTCCCTGGACCTGCCTGCCCCTGGCTGCCTCTGGGCATGCCAGGTTGGGGTGCCGGCTGTTCCTTCTCACCCCCTGCTGGGACCATCCGTCTTTCCTGGCACAGCTGAGTGCCCCTTGGTCTGTTGGTCAGAGAGCAGCATGCTGGAGCTGGGGAGGACGCTGGTCAGGCCTGTAGAAGTCACTCTAAGCTGATGTGCGTCGCTTGCGGGGGTGTGGGTGCAGAGCTGGGCTGGTAGAGGACCAGACAGCGGCAGTTAGAGAGGTCAGAGGCAAAATTGTCGATGAGTTTTCCATCTGCTGGTTTACTCCCCATAAGGCCACAATGGCCAGGGAGGGCTCAGGCGAGAGCCAGCAGTCGGGGCTCCATCCAGCTGTCGTGAGGTTGTCAGGCCACCCTCCACTGCTTTTCTAGGTGTGTTAGCAGAGAACTGGAGCCCAAGTGGGGCAGCCTGGTGGAGCTTGGGGTGCTCCTATGTACGGGGTGCTGGAGGTACAGCCTGGGACTCTACCCCTTCCCGAGTGCGCAACACACCGGCACCCTGGACCTGTCGCCCAGTGCAGTCCTGGACCTGTCGCCCAGTGCAGTCCTGGACCTGTCGCCCGGTGCAGTCCTGGACCTGTCGACCTGTCGCCCAGTGCAGTCCTGGACCTGTCGCCTGGTGCAGTCCTGGACCTGTCGACCTGTCGCCCGGTGCAGTCCAGCTCTGCACAGCGATCACTGGCCCACCTGCCGTGTGGATCTCCATCCACGAGACGCAGTGCAGTGTAAGAGGACGCCAGGCACGCAGCGACTGTAGGTCAGTCATGGCCGCCATGGGGCTAGAACTTTCCATGATCCGGCCAGCTCTGCTGGATGCTGCTGGGCTGCGGTGTAGACTCAGACGGGCAGGCCCATGCCCAGTGCCACCAGGCGGCTGGCACATGGGGCCACCCAGGGAATGTTTGTGCCCAGATGTAGCCTGCAGGAATGCCCTGCTGTCATTACTGTGGCCCTACTGAGGTGTGGGGAGAGGTTGGACATAGGCAGTTGGGGGACGCTCTCCAACACCTGCTGCCAGCACCGCCCTCCGTGTGGGCACTCTGTGGTCAGCTTGGCTCTGCCCTGGCTTTCTCACTGCCCGGAGGCCTGACCGGGGGGCGTTAATGTGGGTCTGTAACTGTGGACCCCCTGGCATGAAGGGGGCCCGACAGAGTCATGAGAGCATAGGGCTGGGGGCACAGGCCGGGAGGGGGCCTCTTGGCTCCTGCTGCTCTGAGGGCACAGGGTGGGTCCAGTGATCTGCCCGTGGGTGTGTGATGGGCACCGACATGCAAGCAGCACGTGACATGCGTGTAGCATGTGATGGAGGAGTCCGGGAAAAACACCCGCAAATGAAACATGGAAGACAAGAAGTGTGAAGTGTGATTGTGCACAAAGAAGTCGTTTCGGTTCTGGGCCGTGACCTGCGCGGTGTTCTGGGTCTGGGAGAGGGCGGGGTGACTGCATCCCCGCACTCCAGTTCCTGCTCTTGTAGGAGGTGGTGCCCTCAGTCAGCGCCCTGTCCGTGCCAGACAGACTCACCTGGTCTACCAGGGCTGCCAGGGTGCGGGGTGTCCAGCGCCCTCCTGATAGGCCGAACCGGGGTGCGGGGTGTCCAGCGCCGTCCTGATAGGGTGAGCCAGGGTGCGGGGCGCCCAGCGCCCTCCGGATAGGGTGAGCCGGGGTGCGGGGCGCCCAGCGCCGTCCTGATAGGGTGAGCCAGGGTGTGGGGCGCCCAGCGCCCTCCGGATAGGGTGAGCCGGGGTGCGGGGCGCCCAGCGCCGTCCTGATAGGGTGAGCCGGGGTGCGGGGTGTCCAGCGCCCTCCTGATAGGCCGAACCGGGGTGCGGGGCGCCCAGTGCCGTCCTTGTGTTTCCAGTGACCACTGCTGTTCTGGACACTGCTCAGAGAACCCTGGTGCCCGCGACTCCAGCCACATCTCAGAAGCCGGATCCAGCCCCGCCTCTCCCGGCTCTTAGCTGCCCTGGCATCCTGCCTCCCAGACTTAGGGTCAGAATCTACCTGTTGTTTTTTTTGGTGAGGTGCCATGTAAGGCCTCACAGCGGCCGTGCAGGGCTTCCCGTTCTGGGTCCCTCCCCAGGTGCCTGCAGGAGCCAGGGCTGAGTTAGGCAGAAGCCAGCAGCTCCCGCCAGGTCTCCCATGTGGGTGGCAGCAACTCTGTGCTTGAGCGGACACCAGCAGCTTTCCAGATGCGCCGGCAGGAAGTCAGATCGGAAGTGCAGAGGCCAGGACTCAGACCAGGCATTCCAGTGTGGAACACAGGTGTCCCAGGTGGCCAGTCTGAGATTGGCATCTGTGCCACTCCAGTTCTGTGATCCTAATGTGGGCATGACATGGTCCAGGGCACGCTGCCAGTTCCTCCCACTCCCCAAGACCCTGGCTGCTGCCACGCTGTGCACCTGCCATGTCGGGAGTGCTGTGCGTCATCTATGGGGAGCTCAGACCACTAGGGTCCCAGTGGGGGCTGTTCAGAGCAGGGCAGCTGTGAACCCACACGGGCCGGTTACTGTGTGGCTCTGCGCCTCTGTCCCCTTAGAGTAGACTTGTAGCAGCACCAGCCCTGACCCATGTGGTGACCGCATGGCTGTGGTTAGGTCCCCGCTGGCTGCTGGGCAGGCAAGGTGGCGGGGCCTAAGGGGACCCTCCTGGCAGTGGGCAGAGGAGGTGCCAGGCCCAGAGCCACGCCGGGGTCATGTTCAGCAGGACCAGCTATGTGTGTGGTGAGGGTTTGTCTTGATGGGCACGGCCCAGCCAGAGGCAGCCATGAGAGCAACAGCTGGTGGCTTGGCCAGGACAGAGATGGCAGGAGCCCCAGGACCCGAGCAGGTGGCAGCTGCGGGTGGCCAGGGGAGCTACAGGTGCACAGTGGCCTAGGACTTGGGACGTACCTGTGCCCGACCACCGTCCACACTGTCCTTCTGCTCCACGAACCCTGCTCGGTCCGCTCCTGTGTCCGGGGGAGAGTGGAGGAGGCAGGCAGCGGGAGTGAGGCTTGCCAGGGAGGCAGGTGACGTTTGGGCCCTGTCCCATCGCTGGGAGCCCGCTCAGGACTGTCCCCAGACGCCCGGCTGCAGTGCCCGGCTCAGGGAGGTACGACCCGTTGGTCAGCAGTGTTCTTGTCGTGGTGCTGTGTGCTGGACACTCCCCACCTGCCGAAGCTCCAGGTAGTTGGGGTCCATGCGGCTGAGAGAGCGGGTCACAGTGGCGTGAGGGGTGACATTCACTGGGGCAGGTTTATTTCTGTTGAAGTGCAGGTCAAGGCCACAGGAGGCAGTCCAGGGAGGTGCCAACCAGGGATCTCTGACTGACCAGTCGCCCCGTCTGAGCTGGGAGAGCATTTGACCACTCCAGAGGGGAGCCCGAGCCACCAGCCACTCAGCCCCGTCCGCTTAGTCCCCGCGGCTACCCGTCCCCATTCTGCATGTGTAGTCGTGAAGTGGGGCCAGTGGTGTCTGCTCTGTCCACTGTCATCTGAGTATCCCCGCTGTCGTGCGGCTGGACGAGTTCTGTTGATCCACTGGCCTGCGACGGGCCTGTCGGCAGTATGTACTGTGTCCTGGGAGTGTAGGGGCGTCCACGGGGTGGCACCCCTTTCCCCTCCCAAGGACCCTGGGCCTGGAATTGCTGGGTTGTGGGCAACGCCGTCTCCCCTCAGCACCTGCCAGGCTGCTGTCCATGGTGCCGGCGCCGCGCCCCACTGACAGCTCAGGGCTGGGCCTTCAGTGCCTGGGCAGCCGTGGCTGTCGGGCATCCTGGTGGTGCCAGCCAGGGTGGGGCATGGGAGCAGCTTCTGTGGCCTTGCTTCTGGACGGTGTCCCTTCAGATCTGGCCACATAGGACAGGGTTCTTTGTCTTGTTGAGCGCTGAGCCGATGAGGGCAACTGGCTGGCACCTCCCTGGTCGGGAGACGACGAGGGGGCTGGCTCCTGCAGTGCGGGGCGGGGATTGCTGCTCGGAAATGCTGGTCTCAGGCCACAGCCAGTGACATACAGGGGACAGTGTCCCACCACGCTGACCGCCCTGGACGCCTGGGAAGCACAGACTGGCAGGGCCCTAGCTCCTACAGGTACAGACAGAGTGAGAACTTCCACGGGCCACGGCCTCGCTCACTGCTCGCGCTTCTGGGCAGGTTCCCGGGAGAGTTTGTTGGGGGTGGTTTAGGGGCAGAGCACAGCAACACACCGGCCATGGGAGCCCGGGGGGAGGGCAGAGCAAGGCTTTCTGGGAAAGCTCTCATGGAGCCCCCGGCACTGGGAAGGAGGCAGGAAGTCGTGATGTCAGGGGGACCCCCATTCCTGGGCTCAAAGCCATGTCGCCCTCAGCACACGGGATTTAGAACACGCCCACCGCTGGGACCCTGGCTGCTTCCTGTCTCATGGCCATGCCTGGCCTGGCAACTTCCTGTGGATGCCTTGGGCAGCCTGTGTGTCGGGCTGTGTGGTGCCTGTCGCTTGGTGTTGCCATGGCGCTGTGCCCCTCCGTCCCTGGTGACAGGCATTAGGGCCATCGGGAGCCGGGCTGCCATGGTGAGGTTCCCAGTGGATGTGAGGCTGGCATGATTGAGGTTCCACCGGGCGGCCTGCCACAGCAGCCACACTTTTCACTAAGGGGCTTCTGGGTGCTGAGGCGTTGTGGTCAGGACTCGGCCAGGGCGCTGGGGTTGAGTTCTGCACTGGGCGGAGCCAGGAGGGCCAGGAGCAGCTGTCCCTGGCCCTCGCCTTTCAGCCCACAGGCCGCCCTCCCTGAGGAGCAAGGCCCAGTCAAGAGCTCAAGGACTCTGTCCGGGTCTTCATGAGTGTAGGACCCAGGCACTGGGCCATCCTCCGCTGCTCTCCCAGCTACATCAGCAGGGGCCTGGCTCGAAGTGGAACAGCCAGGACTTGAACCGGCTCCCACATGGGTTGCTGGCACTGCAGGTAGCAGCTGTGTCCCCGTCCCACGGGCTCTGGTTTGCACTCAGCCTTGGGTGGACTCTGGCCAGAGCCAGGGCTGCAGCGGAGTCCCAGGGGCTCCCGGTGGCACTGTGAGCCTCCCTGGCAGGCGGTCGGTCGGCAGAGCAAAGATGAGGTTGGTCTTGAAGTGAGAACTTCTGAAGTCCCGGGCGTGTCTCTGGGCAGCCTGGGCAGTGTCCCGAGCTCTCCAGGTGGCTGAGAGGAGGCTTTGGTGGGGCTGGGGTGCCCATGTAGAGGGCATTGCGTCCAGTGGGACGCAATGAGCTGGAGAATCTGCCTGGCAGCCAGTCACTGGAAGGCCGCACAGGTGTAGGCTGGGGGCTATCGCAGGCCACCTGCTGCCCTGCCTACAGGTGTGCTGTGCTCCCAGAGCGCACAGGGGCAGGAAGGCTGCCTGCACAGAGGGTCAGAGGGCGGTGGCTTGGGGCCGAAGAGGGAGCCCTGGAGGCTGGGGTCAGGCAGGGTGTGGGGAGGGCACTGGGCAGCCAGCAGGATGCCAGGGGCCGTGCCCCTGAGCCGCCTCCTGAAGGAGGCCTCGGGATAGACCTGTGCTCAGTGAGCTGTGTCTCCGCAGTGCTTCTGCTGCTGTCACATCCTGGGTGCATGAGGGAGGAGGGGACAGGCGGCGAGGTGCTGGGGGAGCCACGTCCCTGTCCCCGAGGTTATGGGGCAGCAGAGAGCCATCCCGCCGGCGTGTGCGCAGGGCAGTCCCCACAGCTGGAGTGGGTACTGCACGGATGGTTTTGAAGTTGGGATGTTGGGCAGGTGTGTGCCCATCTGTGAGTGCGCCAGCAAGGTGTTGGGGGGCTTTCTCGTTGCCAGGTGGGATGCAGCCTGTGGCTGTGGGGGAGGTTGGATATGTGGCCTTGGAGAATAACACTGCAGTGCCACCTTGGTAATGGGAGTCCTGTGTCCTTCAGGCATGCCGTGGTAGCCTCAGTTCCCGACTGCTGGCGTGGCCCGTGGCAGTGTGGTCCCCGACCGCTGGTGTGGCCCGTGGCAGTGTGGTCTCCGATCGCTGGCGTGGCCCGTGGCAGTGTGGTCCCCGACCACTGGCGTGGCCCGTGGCAGCGTGGTTCACGACTGTTGGCGTGGCCCGAGGGCCCCTGGCCTCTCCCCAGGTCTGCGCTGCAGTGCTACAGGATTGCTGGGAAATGCTGGCGCCTGCGGTGGGTTTAGATGCGTCCTCCTCGTCCTATGATTGGCATCACATGGAAAAGTGGGCCCTGACTCCCAGCTGCCCAACTGCGGGTGTGAGAAGGGGTCCCTGGGAGGAGCAGCTGCAGAGTGAGGAGGCCAAGGTGGACCTTGAGAGGAGCCGCCAGCCAGCCCCTCAGCCTGCGAGTCCACAGATGGTGGTCTCAGTGGTGCAGCTGCAAGGGTCAGGAGAAAGATGGGTGGCTGGCGTGGAGACGAGTGGCCCCAGGTGTCCCCTGTGAGTGACTCAGTCAGAGCGAGGCACGGTGAGTGACCAGTGTGCCACGGGAGCAGGCAGTGGGTGAGGGGCTGGTCCTTCTGTCTGTCAACTTAAAGAGGGTGCTTTTTTAAGATTTATTTATTTATTACACAGAGAGGAGGAGAGACAGAGAGGAAGATCTTCCGTCCGTTGATTCACTCTCCAAGTGGCCTCAAAGGCTGGAGCTGAGCCTATCTGAAGCCAGGAGCCAGGAGCCTCTTCCAGGTCTCCCACACAGGTGCAGGGTCCCAAGGCTTTGGGCCGTCCTCCACTGCTTTCCCAGGCCACAAGCAGGGAACTGGATGGGAAGTGGGCTGCTGGGACACAAACCTGTACCTATATGGAATTCCAGCACATTTAAGATGAGGACTTTAGCTGCTAGGTGACTACATCAGGCCCAAAGGTGGTTATTTTTTAAAGTTAGTTTAAAATCGGGGCCCGGCAGCATGGCCTAGCGGCTAAAGTCCTCACCTTGGATGTGCCGGGATCCCATATGGGCACTGGTTCATATCCCAGCAGCCCCACTTCCCATCCAGCTCCCTGCCTGTGGCCCAGGAAAGCAGTGGAGGACGGCCCAAGGCCTTGGGACCCTGCACCCACGTGGGAGACCTGGAGGAGATTCCTGGCTTCTGGCTCCGGATTGGCACAGCATCAGCCGTTGCGCTCACTTGGGGAGTGAATCATCGGACAGAAGATCTTCTCTATCTCTCCTCCTCTCTATATATCTGACTTTGTAATAAAAATAAATAAATCTTTTTAAAAACTTAGTCTAAAATCAGGGTTGCCGAGTGGAGGGTGGAGAGCAGAAGTGGGGGTCATTGCCAGGAAGCCCATGTGTGGAGGCCACAGGCATGGCCACCCCTCCCAGTACAGTTTTGGGGCTGGCTGCCTCTGGAAGGCCGTGCACGCCTCCCAGTGCTGGCGACCACATGCACTGCTCCTTCAGAACCCCTTCTGCTCTGAGCAGCCGGCGGATGGGCATGGGACGTGCCACATGCTCTGTGCTAGGAGCTGCCCTTCCCCTGCCCTGGGGGCCCGCTGGGCATGGGGCTGGTGTGTGGCCACCCCTCCATGCCACCCGGTCCTCTCCCGTTGGCTGTCCTGGCCAGTCTGCAGCAGACTCAGGCTTGGAGCAGTGTCACCGCGAGAGCAGAGTATGGCTAACTGGCTGGGCTCGCCACCCGACCCTGCCCGCCTCTACAGGCTGGCACCCTCTCTGAGCCTTGTCCATGTGGAAAAGCAAGGACCAAATCATGTTGGAGCGAGGATTTGGGGGTCAGAGCCCCTCCTCTCCCACCCCTTCAGAACACCTGTGCTGTCCGCGTGCCCTTTGCTGGCGGCCCTCTGGGTCTTGGCTCTCCCATCTGCAGCGTCCTGGGCTGTGCTATGCCGGAGTGCCGGGAGCCCCCGGACCAGATGCCCAGACTCAGGACTCAGGCTGCACCCCATTAGTGCCTGCTGGACGTGAGAGCCCAGGAGCCCCCGGAGCTCCGGGACGGGTCCCTGCGTCTCCCCTCACTGCACCTGTTCTGTTGCTCCAGGCTCTGGGAGATGTTCTAGGGTTTCTCAGTGGACCCCGCAGCATCCTCCTTCCCTCCCCGCTGGCCGTGTGGACACCGTGTCCTCCCTGAGGCTGCTGGCTCCGATTTCCTGTATGCCCCACGCCCTCCCGCATTTTTACGATGCTGAATCTAACCGCCACATTTAAGTGGGTGTCGGGGTCTGCGAGCGGCTCTTGGCTGTTTGTTCCTGAGGGCTGTGGGGCGCTCTGGCTGGGACTCTGAGGGGCTGCCCCCTCCTGCTGAGCCTCCCTCCACAGCCCCTTGGGGGGATTTCCTGGCGCTGTGCCGAGGGTCCTGCAGGAGGGAAGAGGAGCCATTCTCTGTGTCCTCAGCTGTGGCTAGTCTTCCACACCCACCTGTGTGTTCCTGACGTTCCAGGGTCCCAGGCCAGAGACAGGGCAGCCCGCGTGTATACAGGGCCGCAGTGTATTGGCAGGGCACAGGGTTGCAGAGGGTGCAGGCGGTGGGCTCCCCTTTGCCCGTGGATGCGGTGTGAGCTGTGAGTGAGGGACCATTCCTGCTGCTCCCGGGCAGGGGAGACCAGGGCCCGGCATGGGTCTGGGAGGAATGCAGCTCAGCCCGCCTCAGTTCCAGCTGGCACCTCAGCGTGCTGCCCTCTGGGCTGGTGAGGATGGAGAGGGGGTCATTGTCCAGCAGCAGTTTCCCAGAAACCTAAAAACAAACCAACGAAAGCACAGCCACCTCCTGCCTCTGGACCGGGCCGGTTCTTCTCAGAGCTACGCCCCACCCCCTTGCCGCCCACTCAGGGAACAGGTGTGGAACTGGGTGCCCACAGGTGAGGGTGGCCGAGCCGCCTGCAGCCGGAACCAGGCAATTCCCGTGCCCATGAAACATTGATGCAGACACTGTCACATGCTGCCACTCGCGTCCCAGCACGACAGGGATGAGGTTCATGGTCTATTTAAAGAGAAGGTTCCAGAGCTCAGCCCTACTGCCTGTGCCCTGCCCTGGCACCTGCTGGAAACCAGCACTTCACTGCTTGGGCTCAGCAGTGGCCTGGGGGTTGAGGCACCCCAGGGAGCAGCGTGGATGCCTGGGGACCCCTCACTGCTGGGGTGACTTCTCAGCCCCAGACCTTGCCCCAGGCCGGAGCACCTCCTCTCGCTTGGCTCCACCCTCTGACCTCCCTGGGGCTGCTGTGCCAGGGGTGGGCCACGTGGGGCATGGGCAGTAAGGTGCCCACAACACCAGGCGTGTGTGTCCCCTCAAGAATGCATGTTACCTAGCCAGGCAGGACAATGCAGCCACCATGCCCAGGAGCCCCTGCCCTGTGTGCCCAGGTGATGGAGCTTGGATGGCAGAGGGCCTGGTGTGTGAGGGTGGCTGTTTGGGGTGAAGCAGGAGCCGTGTGTGAGCAGAGCTGTGGAGATGGGGTTGGGCTGCTGCTGAGGCACGGACTGGAGTCTCTGGGCTATGCATGGTTGGGGTCTCACCCCCCAGGTGGGCTGTGTTGAGGAAGGGGCCAGCTTGGAGGTGAGGAGGCAGACAGGTGGCTAGAGGGCTAGGCCAGGCTGTCCTGCCAGATCCCAGCCCTGTCCCTCTGGAGAAGGGATGCCCAGCGTGGCCGGGTCCTATTTGAGGTGACCCAGGGGAGCTGTGCTCCCACGTGCAGACTCTTGGTGTTTAATTCACATTCAGCAAGAGCTGCAGCAGGTCCCGCCCAGCTCCTGGGCCTCCCTGTCCAGGCTGTTGGCAGGCCGAGTATCCATGGGACAGGGAGCCTCCCTGTCCAGGCTGTTGGCAGGCCAAGCGTCCACGGGACATGGGGCCCTCCTGTCCCCCCACGAGGCTGTTGGCAGGCGGAGCATCTGCAGGGCTGGGAGATGGCCTTGCCTTGGGCTCCGGTCTCATGTCCAGTAGCTGACGGGCCTGTGGCCAGGTTGGTGCTGGCATGCCTGCTGTGTGAGGCGTGTGGGTCCTGGCAGGGTCAGGAGCCTGAAGGCTGTGAGAGGAGTGCGTGCTAGCTGTCCTCACCCCGTGTGTGGGACACAGGATGCCGTCGGAGCCGCACGGAAACCCACACAACAGCCATCTTTGCTTTGAGGCCCCAAACCCTTGCTTTCCTTCACGGTTCCAGACAAGCTCTGCCCTCTTTAGGGGACCACTCCCTGCCCAGCAACCCCTCCACAGCCCCACAGCCCCTGCCGTGCCCTCTCTGTGGATCACGCCCCCTGGGTGGAGTCACGCGGCAATTGGCCGCTTCCAGTGTGTGACATCCTCAAGTCCCCTGGGTCCTGGCCTGGGGTGGGGGTCTCCCTCTCATCTCCTTTCCCACCCCTCCTTGGGGTGCAGCCTGCCCCCTCCCCTCCCCTCCTGGGGTGCAGCCTGCCCCCTCCCCTCCCCTCCTGGGGTGCAGCCTGCCCCCTCCCCTCCCCTCCTGGGGTGCAGCCAGCCCCTTCCCTGCAGACCTCACGCTCACCCCACTCCTTGCTCTTTCCAGGCACGTACCAGGGCCAGTGGGTCGGTGGCATGCGCCAAGGCTATGGCGTGCGGCAGAGCGTCCCCTACGGCATGGCGGCCGTCATCCGCTCGCCCCTGAGGACTTCCATCAACTCCCTGCGCAGCGAGCACAGCAATGGCGCGGCGCTGCACCCGGACGCCTCCCTGGCCGTGGCGGGCAGCCCGGCCGTGGCGCGGGGCGGCTTCGTGCTGGTGGCCCACAGCGACTCCGAGGCCCTCAAGAGCAAGAAGAAGGGGTTGTTCCGGCGCTCGTTGCTGAGCGGGCTGAAGCTGCGCAAGTCCGAGTCCAAGAGCAGCCTGGCCAGCCAGCGCAGCAAGCAGAGCTCCTTCCGCAGCGAGGCGGGCATGAGCACGGTCAGCTCCACGGCCAGCGACATCCACTCCACCATCAGCCTGGGCGAGGCCGAGGCCGAGCTGGCCGTGCTGGAGGACGACATCGACGCCACCACCACCGAGACTTATGCCGGCGAGTGGAAGAGCGACCGGCGCTCGGGATTCGGCATCAGCCAGCGCTCGGACGGGCTCAAGTACGAGGGCGAGTGGGCCGGCAACCGGCGGCACGGCTACGGCTGCATGACCTTCCCCGACGGCAGCAAAGAGGAGGGCAAGTACAAGCAGAACGTGCTGGTGAGCGGCAAGCGCAAGAACCTGCTGCCCCTGCGCGCCAGCAAGACCCGCGAGAAGGTGGACCGGGCCGTGGAGGCCGCCGAGCGCGCCGCCACCATCGCCAGGCAGAAGGCCGAGATCGCTGCTTCCAGGTAGGAGGCCCGGGTCCAAAGGGCAGAGCTGAGGGGCTCCCGGGACCTGCCGCGCCCTGCCTGCCCGGTGGGCGCTGGCCCTTGTGCTGTCTGGGCACCGGCCTGGCTAAGGGCGAGGGTGGGCAGCTCGCACCCCAAGTGCTGGCAAGGCCCTGCTGGCCCAGCTGGCCATGAGGGGTGCCACGTGGCTTTCCAGGCATCTCTAGGAGGACAGAGGCTGCTTTTGTCCTAGGCTGGGCAGGCTGCCCTGCGGGGAGATGCTCCCGGTCCTTCTGAGAACCTGGGACCCCGGGGCAGGGGTGCCATGGAGCCCCTGGTGGGTCCGTGTCCCCACTCGGGGCAGCCCAGCCCTCAGGACCTGTCGCTCTCACATTGTCGTGGTTTGTGTCAGTGACATTTGACCCTTTGGTCAGCTGGGGGCTGTGGTTGGGGGTGGGAACCGGTCGCTCTCGGTGTCTGCGGTGTTGAAGGGGCTGGAGACCACCGCGAGAAGCCAACAGGGAACAGAGCTGCTCCTGAGGCCTTGAGCCCACCCCCTGCCGTCGGCCCCCTCCCGTGCCCTGGCTGGGGTTGTCCAGGCAGGAAGTGAGCAGGTGCTCCCAGGGCTTAGAGTTAGTCTCAGGTGCATGGCTTGTTCCAGAAGGTGGTGGCCACGCCACACTGTGACCCAGACATTCATGTTGCGTTTGGGGAAGGTTCCCTCTGTCCACTGGTGGCCTCTTGCCAGTGTGTGCATGTGAAATGGCCGACAGGACCCCCGGCCTGCCTTCCGTGTGGTCACCACAGGGCCCCGTCCCGTCTTGCAGGCCCCCACTGCTTGGTGAGGCAGGCCTTGCCGTCCACCACTGCTGCCCACCTGTGGCCCCATGGCCCACAGGGGGTGGGGCCACGCCTGTTCCCCCCCCCCCCACAGGTCTGCCAGTCAGCAGCAGGGCCGTGTACGTGAACCTGGGAGAAGGCCCACCAGGCCCTTCCTGTGCACCTGCTCTGAGATCCCGGGACCCTCATCCAGCTGGGCGAGCCCCGGGCAGGTTGTTGAGCCCCCCAAGGCCTAGCACATGGGGCTGGAGCCCACGTCAGTGCCACTGTCGCCCACCTCACCCCGCCTGCTTAGACCCGTGCCGGGCACAGACTCACAGGTGGGGCCTGGCCTCCTGGTCCCTGGAGTGCCCTGTGTCCTGAGCCAGCTCACAGCCGGGCAGCTGGGCAGCCAGGCCTGGCAGAAGGGGAGCTGTTTCCTGCTTCTTCTCTGCGGGTTCAGAATATGGGAAAATACACACACACACCCATATACACACACACACACCAACACCACACACCCACACAATACCACCCACACACACACCAACACCACCACACACCAACACCACCCCCACACACACCCACAGAACACCCCCCCACACACACACCACCCACCCCCACACACATACCAACACCAACCACCCATGCACACATACCCCCCCCACACACATACCCACCCACCCACCCACACACACACCAACACCAACCACCCACACATACATACCCACTCACACACACCAATACCACACACACACACACACACCACCGCCACCACCCCCCCCCCCCCCCCCCCCGCAGGCTCAGATTGTGGCCCTGTCCTCAGCGCAGCTGGCAGGTGACTGCCCAGGCCCACTCTCCACTGGAGGCTGAGGGCAGTGGCTGTGGCCACGAGGGCCTGCCAAGCCCAGGCTGACCCCTGCCTGAGAGGGAGGCAGTGCATGGCTTGTGCGTCCCTGCAGAGCAGCAGCCTCATAAGGGGTGGCTGTGAGTGTGGGCGGGACTGCGGCGTCCTGCGGCCAGGCAGCCTGGACCTGGAGAGCCGACGAGGACCCACGTCCCCTGCGAGGAGGGCTCGACTCGGGACCCTGTGGGAGTTGGGTTGAGAGTCCCTCAAGTCCCCGGTGGGTGCCCCCGAGGTCTGTGGGGCTTGGAGGCAGCAGGTGGTCGGCCCCACCCCCAGGCTCCGTCTCACTGCGCCCAGGAACCCGTGTCCCCACCCCCAAGTTCCCGATGGCCTAGTGGACCTGGCAGACTTGGGGCAGGGCTGGGTGAGGGCATGTTGTACCCCCGCCTCTGAGCTTCTGCCAACCCAGTCAAGGGCATGGACGGGGCAGGGGGCTGGCGAGGAGCTGAGCAGTGGCCTCCTCAGGTGCACGTGGTCAGGGTCCCCTCCGAGCTGTGGGCGGAGTGAAGTCGTCCTTACGAATGGCACTCTTCCAGGAGGCCTTGTGGGCCGGGAGGGCCCTAGGCCTATGCTTGGGGTCCTGATTTGGCCTGTCATCTGTCACTGGGCGTGCCACATCCTGCATGAGAGGGCTTGGGTTCGAGTGCCACCTCCATGTCCAGTTCTGTTCCCTGGAACGTGTGCCCTGGGACCCTGCAGGGGTAAGAGTTTGGGTATGCCAATGGGGAACCTGGCTCTGACCTGGTGCAGCCAGGGGCCGGGGCATGGCTGGGGTCTGTGTTCCAGGGGTCATTGCTGGCGGTAGCTGCAGGGGACAGCACGGCCTCATGCCTGCTCCCTCCCTCCCAGGCTCTCTTGCAGAGGGACTGATCAAAGGTAGCAAGGGCCTAGGTGAGGCCACGTCTCCTCTGCCGGCTATGGAGGCCCGAGGAAGGAGGGGCGAGGCGCTGTCCCCATCCTCGGGTGTGGCAGGAAGAGGTGACCTGCCCTGGGAAGCCCTCACCCTGACCCCTCTGGGAGCCAGGCGTGGCAGGTGACAGAGCCGCCTCTATGTCCCCACCCCCTGTCTCTGTTACGAGAACTTTCTCAGGACCATGCCAGGCAGTCTCCAGGGAGAACCATGGGACCCCACAAAGCCTCTACCTTTTTGAGCCTCCGTTTACATGTGTGTGTGTCTGGCCTGGCTGGGCTGCAGCCGGCATGCCCAGGCCTGCAGAGTGCCCTGCGTGGGGCAGGGACCTGCGTCTCTGTTTACTGTGGCGTCCTTGGGGGTAGGTGCTGCCAGCTCTCCCTGGGGGGCCTCCCCCAAATCAAAGCCTTCTGGCCACCCATCCTGTGGGAGCCAGCCACCCGTAGCCCAGGCCTAGGGGCATCCAGACGTGGCCCCTGGTCACATGCCACCTACTGACAAGGTTCTCCGTCACTGCTGAGCGGTCCGGCTGTGGGGGCATCTGGAGCTAGCTGGCCTCGGGGCTTGGAGCGGGGCATCGAAGTGCAGAGGTCCTCAGGCCCTGCCAGGCTTCTCCCTGAGGACCGCGCTGCTCCAGGGCTGTGGGACCCCCACCTGGGCACCGAGTTCCCTGATGCTCTGAGCCCTCCCTGCTGGCCTCAGCTTTCCTGCCTGTAAAATGGGAACCTCCTGTTTGGGTTCTGCAGTTTTACCTTCCAAGTGATCATGACTGCTGGCACAGGTCACATTAAAAGGACTCAGCTGGCCAGATGGCTTGGGCCCGAGCCAGCACCCTCCTCGAGGCCAGGTGCAGTGTGCCTGTCCACCTTGAAGGACACAAGGCTCCACAGGACACAACTCAGTCAGGTGTCGGGGTCCCAGCCTGCTCTGTGGCCCCTGCTGGAAGTAGTCCCCAGCAGGTGGCCCTGTGTCCTGTGGCTCTCAGGGGTGGCGCGTGCCCTGGCCCTCCATCCCTGAGCTGTCGGCCGTGGCCACCATCGTAGCTGGCGGCCAGCACTGTAGGCTGCTGTCACAGTTGCTGATTCTCTGTTTCCCAGAGACTGGCAAATAGCCACAGACTTTGTGGTTTGTGCAATAGCATCTGTGTTCCACAACTTGCAGGCCAGTAGACCCAGAAGCAGGTGCTGGCCCCAGCAGGGGAGCTGTGCCGATCCGAAGCCAGGAGCCAGGAGCTCTTCCAGGTCTCCCATGCGGGTGCAGGGTCCCAAGGCCTTGGGCCGTCCTCAACTGTTTCCCAGGCCAC
Organism: Ochotona curzoniae; assembly: GCF_017591425.1. Lineage (NCBI taxonomy): Eukaryota > Metazoa > Chordata > Mammalia > Lagomorpha > Ochotonidae > Ochotona > Ochotona curzoniae. Next base: position 29,159 of record NW_024466777.1, read on the forward strand.
AGGCAGGGAGCTGGATGGGAAGTGGGGCTGCCGGGACTTGAACCAGTGACCATATGGGATCACGGTGCTGCAGGCTTTGGCTTTACCCACTCCCCACTTCCGTGGGACGGAAAAGGTACATGCGACACATAGCAAAGGCCTATTTACTCATCGAACACTCCAGGGGTGGGCATGTGACCCCCACGCCCCGGCTGGTCATAACCCACGGTGCCAGACGCTAGCAGCAGCACCAGCAGACCTTGTGGTGGGGCTTCCCCAAGCCCACGGATGGTGGCATTCCGAGACGAGCTGACTTCAGCTGCTGCTTGGGATCCACACACGGCTTTTCCCTGGTGTGTGTTCTCCGGAAACTTTCTGGAATCCTTGGGTGTGGCGTGTTGGCAGACACCTGGGGTGCACAGGTGGGAGAGAGTCGGTGCTGGCCGAAGGCAGCAGAGGGCGTACGTGCTCTCGGGAGCGCCACGCTCATTGCCAACACGGGTGTGTGCGAGGACACGTGAGACCCGGGGCTGAGGCCCATGGCTCCGCTCCCGGCTCTGGCTAGTGCAGGCCTAGCTAGGTTCAGTCACTTCTGCCACCACTCCCACCCCTTCAAGGCAGGTGCCTACCCTCTGCCCCCACCCCACGCATTCCCTCCGCACCCCACAGGCCCCGGGTTGCTGTGCATGCTCTGGGGTCCATGCTGGTTCTTGCTGGCAGGACGCAGGGTCTGCAAGCCTGGCCTGGCTGGCTTCTCAGCTAATCTCGTCCCAGAGCCCATGAGGCCCATGAGGCTCAGCACCACACAGCACCCTCTGCCTGCTGCATGTGTGGACTCCTGGCCGGCCCTGCCTCCTCCAGGAGGACAGCCAGCAAGGAGAGGGGCTGGGCTGCAGGCTTTCCCGTGAGGAGAGGTGACTGTCAGCAGGTGTGGGCAGACCCACCCCCCTCTCCTCCCCAGGAACTTGCTAAATATGCAGGCTCTCGGGTGCTGCCCAGTCCTGCCAATCAAATACAACCAGTGCCAAGAGCCTGGTGGGGTGATGGGGTGCCCTGAGCTGGGCGGCTTTCAGGGCAGTGCCTGTAGGCTGCTGGGAAAGCTAGGGATTTCCCAGGAGCAGTTGCTGCCATGGCTCTTGACACCCCACAGGGCTGGGCCCGCCGGGTGTCCACGTGGCAGTTTCCCAGGGGTGCAGGCTCTTGACACCCCACAGGGCTGGGCCCGCCGGGTGTCCACGCGGCAGCTTCCCAAGGGGTGCAGGCTCTTGACACCCCACAGGGCTGGGCCTGCCAAGTGTCCACACGGCAGCTTCCCAAGGGGTGCAGGCTCTTGACACCCCACAGGGCTGGGCCCGCCGGGTGTCCATGCAGCAGCTTCCCAGGGGTGCAGGCTCTTGCAGCTGCTGGCTGTTCTCGGGCTGCTGCAGGAGCCTGATGCTGGAAGTGCGAGACGTCACCTGCTTTTGCTCCTAGAACTTTCTCCGCAAGCTGCCCCTGCACGTCCACGATCGCCTGGGCTTTGCATTTGTTCACTGTACATTACGGACCCGCTGTTGGGTCCCCTGCTCACCTTGGCCTCTGGGGAGCTCAGAAGAGGCAGAGCATCAGCCCACATCTCCCCAGCTCGACAGGAGCACTGTGCACCTGGACCCAGGGAGTGGCCATTTGCCCACTGGGGCCACCTAGGTCAGACCCCATGCTGTGTGCTGGGATGAGGGTGTGGTGGGGGGCACAGGCCTGCCAAGGCCCTGTCAGGGCTTCCTGGGGCCTATCAGTGCTCCCCACCCCCCGCTGGGCCAGGAGCCGCTGCCATGGGCCCCAGGATTGGAGGCAGGAGCCTCCTGGGGGTGTCTGAATTCAGTGAGGCTCATGAGGAGGCGGCGGTCCCTGTCCTGGGTGCCTTGCTCCGGGTCACTGAGAGCACCCAGGTGGCTCACATCCCGTCGTGCGCAGCAGCACTTGCCAGGGCCAGGTACGGCTCAGCAGCAACAAAGGCAGCTGGTTCAGCTGTAGCTGCCATGTGGGCCCTTGGGCAAATGCATGACTCAGCGTCTCCTGCCTTGTCTGGGTCAGGGCAAAGCAGCTGGGCACACGGGCTGGGTGGCACCTGCCCAGGCCTGAGCTCCAGGCACACATGAAGCTGTTGGCTGCTGACAGAGGGATGTGTGGAGACTAGATGGACACGCAGGCGAGGGGCTGCCGGCCTCACAGCGCCTCCTCGTCTCCCCCAGGACCTCCCACTCGCGGGCCAAGGCCGAGGCAGCCCTCACTGCAGCCCACAAAGCCCAGGAGGAAGCCCGGATCGCCAGGATCACTGCCAAAGAGTTCTCCCCCTCCTTCCAGCACAGGGAAAATGGTGAGTCTGGGCTGCCAGCTGTGGGGCGTGGCAGGGGCCTGAGGGGACTGGGCAGCTGCTGGCACTGCTGACACGCATGTGGACAGTCCTGCTGTCCCTGGCCTTGCTAGGAGGGAGCCCCCTGCCCAGGGCCTGCCCCTCCCTTTCCCCTCTGCATGGGCTGCAGCACAGCGCTCTCTGGCCACTGGAGTCTGGGGAGCCTGCACCGCCGCAGCAGTTGTGCCTTGCCCAGCCAGGGCCTCGTGGGCTGGACAGCTGTCTCGGATTGCTCTCCCTCTGAGGCACCGGTCCCCAGGCTGGGCTATGGAGACCGGGCTGTGGGGCTGCTGGCAGCTTCGGGCTGTGTTCACACAGCCTGGTACCCACCCATGTCCTGGAGCTCGTGACCTGTGCTGCCACGAGGGAGGTTCTGGGGCCACCTGCCTGGCCCCCGGGACCCAAGTGTAAGAGTGCAGTGGGCCCAGAGCTGCAGCAGGCACCTGACCACCCCCACTGTGCCCCAACATGGGTGAGGACCTGGAAGGCCTGACTGCTCCCCTGAGCCGCATGGCAGGGGTGCAGCCCAGCTCTGCTCACCTGAGCCGCACAGCGGGGGTGCAGCCCAGCTCTGCTCACCTGAGCCCCATGTCACAACCCCAAGGTGGGACAGGATGGCTGAGCCATGTGGACACTATGCTTGGGCCGAGCCTGGCTGGAACACGCAAATCCTGGCCTCCCCCATGGTGGCCGTGTCCTGCTGTGGCCGGGTGGCTGGCAGCGGTTGTCTCCGACAGAATTCCTGCGTGGGACTGCCCCTCTGCCCACAGCTCGTGGGATGGGGAGGCCTGGAGCCCAGTGGCAGCCCCACCCCCACCCCGTGTTGTCCCTTCCAGGGCTAGAGTACCAGCGGCCGAAGCATCAGCTGTCCTGTGACGACATCGAGGTGCTGTCAGCCGGGGCGCCGCTGCCACAGGAGAGCCCGGAGCTGTACCGCAAGGGCACCACCCCGTCTGACCTGACCCCCGATGACAGTCCTCTGCAGAGCCTCCCCGCCAGCCCGGCCGCCACCCCGCCGCCCGCCCCCGCCTCCAGGAACAAGGTCGCCCACTTCTCTCGGCAGTTGTCTGTGGATGAGGAGCGGGGCGGTGACATCCAGATGCTGCTGGAGGGCCGGGGAGGGGACACGGCCCGTGGGGGCACCCGGGGCGTGCGCAGCGGTGCGCTCCGCAGTGGCCAGCCCCCCGAGGACCTGCGCGCCCGAGGATCGGGCCACAGGCAGCCCGGGAACAACCCCAAGCCCCGGGAGCGGCGGACGGAGTCTCCCCCGATCACATGGACTTCCCATCACCACCGGGCTGGCACCCCTGGCTCTGGGGGCGGCAAGCTGGCAGAGCGGGACGAGGAGCAGCTGAGCAACTACAAGCTGGAGATGAAGCCGCTGTTGAGGATGCACGCCTACGCAGAGGCGCACCCCCAGAAGAGACGTGGGGGCCGGCCCGAGGACCGGGCCTTCGGGGTGCAGAGACTCAGGCCTGGGGCCTCCAACAAGGAGAACTTGAGGCCGGCCTCCTCGGCCGAGCCAGCCGTGCAGAAGCTGGAGAGCCTGCGGCTGGGGGACGGGGCTGAGCCCCGGCTGCTGCGCTGGGACCTCAGCTTCTCCCCACCCCAGAAGTCCCTGCCTGTGGCGCTGGAGTCTGACGAGGACACCGGGGACGAGTTGAAGCCCAGCACGGTGAGCTGCCGGGTGCTGGGCTCTTGGGGGGTCTGCTCTCGGGGGCGGTTTGCATCCCCCCATGCCAGGGGTTGGTGGGGGCTCCTGATGTCCTCTGGGGGAAAGCCAGAGACCCCTGCTACCCCAGTGATTCCTGGTCAGGAGCTCATGGTCACCTCCAGGGACATGAGAGCCCGGAAGGGACCCGATGGTTCTAACCTGCTGGCAGTAGGTGTACCTGCCTGAAGTCAGGGTACCACGGGGCTCAACCCCATGGTCAGTGGCCAGCCTGCACCTGCAGCTTTGCACTGCTGGCCACGGTGGCCTGTGGTGCACGTGGAGCTATTTCAGGAGCTGCCAGCCGGGCGGCCAGGCAGGTGCGGGAGCAGCTTCTATATTTAGCTAAGCCACACTGGCAGCTGGGGCCCAGGTGAGCCAGGGACGAGCTCCATTCTTGACCTGTGGGCCATGTAGGGGATGCAGGGGGTCCCTCCTTACCCTAGGGTGAGACTGGGCATTGCCGAGAGCACCCAGCCAGGCTCAGGGTGGCCAGAGGGACAGGGTCAGGGCGTCCAGTGCACAGCTGCTTGCTCTCCACACTGACAAACCTCAAGCCGATGTCCCGGAGCAGAGGTGCCGGGGACCCAGCGTGGTTCCTATGGCCTCACGGGACCCCATGCGACCGGGCAGCTGGCCAGGCAGTGGCAGGTCCTGGGATGTAAGGGCCTTGCTGTCATTCACTTCCTCCTGTGACACAGTGGCTGGGACCCTGGGCCCCACTGGGCATAAGGACGGTGTCCCAGTAGCAGAGTGGGGCAGTCATGGAGGTGTGAGTGTGTGGGGTCCTGGGACGGGGCACATGGTGCTGGAGGTAGCCTGCCCGGCAGCTGGCCAGTGCAAAGCAGCCCTCTCCTCAGGGCCTGGGCCCCCTGGCCTGCTTCCCTCCGTCTATGTCCTGTATGCAGGTGGACACAAGGTCCCTGCTTCCTGTGGGAAAAGGCCTCACACGCTGGGGGCCACTGGGGGCGAGGCCTGGGCTTGGTGGCCGCAGCCATGCTCCCAGCAGCAGTGGGCACACCTTGGTGCTGTGGCGTGTCCCTAGTGCCCCTCCTCCCCCAGTGGACGGGCCCAGGGAGCCTTGGAGGCCTGGGCAGGGTCAGTCCGCTGAAGCAGGGCGGGGGCGTCTTGCTGGTGGAGACCTGCAGGCCTGATCGGCCCAGGGAGCCTTGGAGGCCTGGGCAGGGTTTGTCTGCTGAAGCAGGGCGGGGGCGTCTTGCTGGTGGAGACCTGCAGGCCTGATCGGCCCAGGGAGCCTTGGGGGCCTGGGCAGGGTTTGTCTGCTAAAGCGGGGGGGGGGGGGGGGGCGTCTTGCTGGTGGAGACCTGCAGGCCTGATCAGCCCAGGGCAACTGTGCCGTGTGCTCGCTAGCGCCACACTGGACATGCAGCTGGTGGGGCTGGGGAGACAGTGTCGAGGGAACACAGCCCCCCAATGGGTGTCTCAGGGCCCTGAGCTGGTGGGGCAGCTGACCCTAGGAGCTAGGACCTCCCCATTGTTGGTGTACCTACGCTACAGGGCTCTTGGTCAAGGGGCAGTCCTGGAGGAGGCATCCCACCTTCAGCCCAGGTCACCAGGAGCATTGGTGCTATGCAGAGCTGGGCAGTGTGCCCATTGGGACCAGTGTCCACAACTGGAGCTGCCTGGCTGGCTGTCTCCAGTAGTGTTGGAGTGCATGCACCCACTTCCTGGGTGTGAAGTGGGGAGCCACAGGACCACCACATGCTTCTCCAGCTCTCAGGGAGCTGTGGCCCTTCCTGTGGGGATGGGTGGCCCAGGGCCCCAGGCTGCAAGCTGAGAGCACCGACACCACAGTGACCCAGTTTGGGGGAGGGGGAAGAGGTAGGCACCGGTCCAACAGGGTCTGAACTCTGCAGAGGAGCCAGGCTCGGGGTGGGAGGTGTCCCCCAATGCCTGCGGGCCAGGAGGTTTCACAGCAGTGTTTTAAGAGCAGCCCTGGTCAGCTGTTCAACTGGCAGCAACTTTTCTACTCAGTATCCCCCCGTGGGACAGGGCGCAGGGGGCACCGATGCAGGAGGGGAGCCCCAGTGCCTCTGCCTGCTGGGGCAGCCTGGGTCAAGGTGAGACCTGCAGTGGGGAGACCCAGGGCCAACCAGGAGGTGCTGGCACTGTGGAGGCTGCTGGAAGACCCCCAGGGGTCATGCCCACCTCCTCCCCAGGAGGCTGCCTGGTGTGGGGCCGCCAGCACCCAGCAGGCAGTCACCTCCGTCTCTGTCGTTTCAGGGATCGGCGCCCGTCCTGGTGGCCATGGTGATCTTGCTCAACATTGGAGTTGCCATCCTGTTCATCAACTTCTTCATCTGATGGGACGGCCGTGGCAGGTCACCCGCTGTCAGCCCGACGGACACGGACAGCCAGGGACGGCCCGCGTCTGCGAGGACAAGCCTGGGTACCACAGTTTGCCTTTCCTTCCGGGTGACACATGCGGATTGTGGCTGTGTAACACGGCACTGCGTGGCAGGGCGGGGGGCAGCACCTGGCGAGGGGCCCTGGCCTTTGCTCTTCCTGATGCGGGTGTGAGGCGGGGGAACCGGATGTCCCGGCCCCGCAGGCAGCAGCCCAGGCCTGGGACGAGGGAGGAACCGCCACCTCCCCTCTTCCACACAGGACAGACGACCCCCTCTGCTCGGCACTGCCTCCCCACCGAGTCTTAAGCAAAGCCCTGGGTCCCCGCCGCCCACCGCGTCATCAGCCCCGCCCCGCCGCCCGCCCCAGGGTGGCCGGTCCCCGACCTGCAGGGTTCTCACTTGTTCGAACTGTGCCTGCCTCGGCCCCCCAGACATGCACTGTCCCTCCCTGCTGCGCAACGGGCAGGCCCCAGGACGGGAGCGTGACTGCGTCCCGAGCCCATCCCGAGCCCTCCCCGCCGTACCACGTACCTTGTTTCCGTCCAACAAACAGGTTCCGCGTGTCTCTGCCTTCTCTGCCAGGGGTGCCCCTCCAGCCGCCGAGAGGACGAGGGGTGTCCGTTGGGGAGCCCTCCAGAGCCTGGCCACGCAGGGCTGGGCCCCGCCCACCTGCGGACTCTGCCTTGCTTTGCTTGTGTCCAGCTGTGTCTGCCTTTCGAGCAGATCTCTTTCCTACACTGCACTGGATTGCTATATTTTTAACCAGAAATAAACGGAGGACTAGAGCATGTTCCGGCTGCCTCCCGTTTGACTGTTTTCCAACCCCGTCCACTCCCTGCTCCCGGCGGCTGGGCCTGGGTGGGTGTGGGGGAGACGCTGCTTTCTAACGGACCTTGCACCTTTTTGTACATCCTTGCCTTCCTTTTTTAATATGGAGTGGTTGCTACAGACTGGAGTGAACCAAATAAAGATGCCTGCTCTTTGAGGCCGAGAACCATCCGCACTGGGGTGCGTGTTCTGTCATCCATCTGCCGCTCCGGAAGCATCCAGGCCCACACGCCCACTGCTGGGGGAGGGAGCGCACAGCGCCCCGCATACCAGGGGACTGAGCTGGGAACTCTGCAGACAGGCTGGCCCTCTAGCCTCCCAGAACCCTGGCCTGGCCAGGCACACAGGCAGATGGGACTCCTGGAGCAACATCTGCTCCCCGGCTCTGGCCCCAGAGCCCTGCAAGAAGGGCCTGCCCACTGAGCTCACCTGTGGGAGGGCCATGGCAGCTATGCGCCTCTGGCCCCAAGCCCACCAGGGACAGGGCCCCACACTCACCTCAGGGCATGGAGCAGAGGAGGTCCTGCCGGCCCGGGGGGGGGGGTCCAAGGCAGCACCAGTCAACAAAGAGGAGTGTCTGAGGGTACTTGGAGCCCTGCCCTGCCACGCTGATGGTTGACCTCCCACAAGCCTCCAGACATGTGTCCCCACAGGCAACGCCTCGACCATCCATGGCACCTGGTAGGCTGGTGCAGTGTGGCTGGGCTTGAGTGCATCAGCTGGTCCCACACTCAGGCCCTGGCACCCCCTTGCCAGAACCAGGGACCCCAGGAGCAGACGGAGGTGCTCAGCCCCAGGGAAGGAGGCAGTCCTTGGGGGCTTGGCCACTGCCTGTGCCAGGCATAGCTGCTTCAGCCAGGGACAGATGTCACCAGCCTGCCGGCAGGGTGACCTCACTTCTCCAGTCAACCCCATCACGCCAGGACACACAGGTGCTTCACCACACGCAGACTCCAGCTCCAGCTGGCACTCCTGCCCCGTCAGCTCTGCCTGCCAAACCACCACTGTGCTAAGGGCTGAAACCCAACCCAGGAAGTCAGGCAGAGGCGAGATGGGTCTGGGCTGGACACCCATCCCTTCCCCTGCCTGCTTCCTCATCCAGGGGAGCCCCATGTTACACCACCGCCCTCCAGCTTAGTCCACAGCCGCCAGCACCGACACTGCCCAGCCCCTTGTCACCAATGGCCTCCCAGGCCTGTGCCCTGCCCATGAGCCGCCCACTGCCGTGGCCAGCACGGCCGGGAGCCCGGAGCCCTGACTGGACAGGAAGCCCTGACCTGGTGTCTGTCATGGTTCTATGCCTGAATTGCTCTCCAGCTGATCTCTGGGTGCTGGGCCCGCATACCAACATGCTGACCGTGTTCTGAGAAGGGAGACAAGCCACGCTGGCCTTCTTTGCTTACACATTGGTCACTGACCAATGTGTAAGCAAAGACATTGAGCTGGCAATGGCTGTAACTCTGTCACTATGGGACGGCAGGGCCACAGTGGCGCTGAAGAACAGCCCCGCCCCGCGCCACCACCAGAAGCCGTGGGTAGTGTGCTCACAGCCACTGTAGGTGGGTCTTTGCTGCCAGTCCCTCCTCCCATCACCCCAGGAGCCGGAGAGTACACTTGCTTCTTCAGGAGCTGGGGTCTCCACCACACGAGACCCACAGGGACCTGAGGACACAGCCCGCACACCAGCCAGCTTTTGCCACATGCTGGCAGCAGATGGCACAGCTGTGGCCTGTGCCTCCGGGGAGCAGGTACAGGACCTAAGGGGTAGCGGGGTCCCATTCTGGTGAGGGTCTTGCGGGAGGTCCTTATGGCCCATCCTGCTTGGCTTCCTCCTGCCTGTCAGTCCCCTGAGCCATAGCACTCACCAAGCCCCTGCCAACCTGGAGCCAGTCAGAGTCCGCAAGCATTGAAGGCAAGTGTCCAGGGGGTTCGAGTGGCCTCAGCCTAAGCACCAGGGTTCCCCAACGCTGCCTAAGCCCCTGCACACCAGAGAGACCCTCACAATTCAGTGCTGGCTGCCGCCCACAGACCTCCCCGCCTGCCATCGGGACCCTCACTGCACCAGCTCCTGCCCGCCGTGCTCCCCACCGGCCACTGGGACCCTCACTGCACCAGCTCCCGCCCGCCGTGCTCCCCCCCGGCCACTGGGACCTTCACAGCACCAGCTCCCGCCCGCCGTGCTCCCCACCAGCCACTGGGACCCTCACAGCACCAGCTCCCACCCACAGACCTCCCTGCCTGCCACTGGGACCCTCACTGCACCAGCTCCCGCCCGCCGTGCTCCCCCCCGGCCACTGGGACCTGACCGGAAAGCGGCAGACCCTAGCCTGTTCTCCAGGAGGTGCAGTCCAGTTGAAAATGGCCGATCAACATGCCCCTGGTCCTCAGCAGGGGTCACTTCCCTACTGCCACACCACAACTCGAGACTGGCTTCTGCCTGCCTGCCTGAGCTGTACCAGCTCCTGTTGGGCCCAGGAAGCCCACCACAGTGAGTCTTGTCCTGCCCAGCCCAGTGGTCGGCCAGGACATGTCTCGCTGACTCTACCTCAACAGCCAACACCTGTCAAAATCACAGCAACGCCAGCACCCAGGGCAGGATTTAAACGACCACCTTTGGTGCCGAATGCCCCAGGGGCCAAAGTCCGTGTCCTGGCTGCTCCACTTCCCATCCAGCTCCCTGCTTGTGGCCTGGGAAAGCAGCAGAGGACGGCCCAAAGCCTTGGGACCCTGCACTCAATGGGAGACCTGAAAGAAGCCACTGCAGCCATTTGGGGAGTGAGTCAGTGGACAGAAAACCTCTTTTTCTCCCTCTCTCCCCAACTCTTTCAAATAAAAATAAACACATCCTAACAAACATTGAGCAGTGGTTTTCCTGGTTTTTGTTCAGTTCAGCTCCAGCACAAGAAGCGCAAGGCTCTGCCAGCCCTCACACCAACTCAGCCCAGTGATGCCACAAACAAGCAGGGCAGGGGAGTTCTGGGGATGGGGCCCCTGGGCCAGTGTGCAGGGGTGAGGTGGACAGTACCCAGCCTTCACCCCCAGGAGCATCTCACTGCACCAGGGCAGCCGTGCGGCCTGCAGACCCACACATGGCCACCTCACTCATTGTCGGCCCACCTGGGCCAGCACGCCCAGCACACGTCCAGCACACGTCCCCGGCCTCACCAGCTACGCAGGCCACACGCAGGCAGCACCCCCTCCGCAGAGGCAGTCCTCTAGCGGGGAGCTTGCGCAGTTAATCCCCACCAGCCTTGGCCAGCCTCCTGCTACAAACCGGACCTCAAGGCCGAGCAGAACCCACGGCTGGGGCCACAGGGCATTTCCATCAAGAGAAGTTCTCTGCAGCCACCCACTGCACCTGCAGCCTTGCTGCGTCAGAGCGCCTTTTGGGGCACAGAACAACGCATGCCTCTCAGGACTGGGGGGCCCCAAAGGCCCTTGCCCTAGGCCCCTCTCTACGCCCAGGAGGGTCAGGCAGAGGTGGCTCTGGAATGAAGAGGCTCCACTCGCCCCTGTGTCTCAAGCCTGGTGGGCCCAGAGGGAGACACCACAGTCTGAAAGGACGGGGATGGACCAAGACGGTGATGCTTGACAGAGGAGTAAGAACTCTGTCATTTAAGATCTTACCATGCAGGGACTGGAAACCCACTTCTGGCTCACTCGGGCGAAGGAAAGCCAGCGCGTGAGGGCTGGCAGGGAGATGAACGCTGCCTTGCCTTCCCTCCCACCTAGTGCCTTCTGCCAACAGCCGCCGCGTACCTGCAGGGCACATTCCCAAAAGCCTACCAGGGACAGGGGAATGTCCTGAGACCCACGGAGCAGACCCACAGCAGAGGCCGGCAGGCAGAGGGGGACTTCCCTTACAGAGAACTCAGACCAGCAATGTGGTGGACCCTTGCTGGCTGTGGTGACTTCCGGCATCACAGCAGCCACATCCTGCTTAACAAGCAGGGGGTTCATCAGAACCTGCAGCAGGAAGAACCCACGAGGCCCAGGAAGCCGGCTTTTATTACAGCAGGGTCACGCGAGCCGCGCACGGCCAGAGGAAAGGAAGGGGATCCAGGGACAGCCCGGCAACCTGCCGCCACGCTGCTCTGCCGCCGCTGCTCACTGGTGGCCTTCACCTGGCAGTGCCGAGTCCTGGGCAGGGCGCTGGGGGCCGGGCCCCGTGCTGTGCGTGCTCTCTCTCTGGCGCCAGCTCCGTGTGCTGGGGCTCTTCTCATGGATGGAGAAAGAAGCGCTATGAGCGGAGACCCCGTGCAGGACGAGGCACCTACGACAGGCACAGCCCGCCACCAGAGCCCCAGCTCCCCGCTTCGCCTCCAGCTCCTCCAGCCAAGACCTGGCTTTAGTTACTACCTCTTGGGCCCAGCCCTGGCTGCACCTGGCACCTGAGGCCACAGATGGAACATCTCTGGCACACTCTGGCCTTCAGGTAAGGTAAATCAAGGGCCTAAACGCAGCCTCTCCTATGGGTGCTGGTCTGAGTCCTGGCTGCTGCACTTCTGACGCAGCCCCCTGCTTGTGGCGCAATCCTTGGGCCCTGTGCCTGCCTGGGAGACCTGGAAGAAGCTCCTAGCTCCTGGCTCCAGACTGCCTCAGCTCTGACAGTTGCAGCCATGTGAGAAATGAACCAGCAGATGCAAGATCTGTTCCTTTTGCTCTCAGTAAATCTGCCTTTCAAATAAAAATAAAGGGTAACCAACTACAAACCTAAACACTCAGCCCTGGTATGGATGTAGCTCAGTGCACCAGCCAGCCGCCCCTGTTGCGGGTCCGGCTCCCGGCCACTCGGCACCTGGCAGGCGGCAGAGGCCAGCCCGGGCACCTGGCGCACTGCCACTCCGTGGGCTACCCAGATGGTGCTCCTGGCTCCTGGCTTCAGGCTGGCCCAGCACTGCCAGTGGGGAGCATTTGGGAAGTGAACCAGTAGATAGAAAATCTTTGTCTGTCTTTCCCTGTCACTCCACCTTCGAATAAATTGTTCTTTAAAAAACAACTGCAGTGAAGACAGAAACCCTCTCACTGTCAGCAGGGAGCAAGCCAGGGCGGCGCTGGCCGGGCTCTGGCCGTCTGCTGCCCCAGCTGCCCCAGTCCATCGGCCACTCACCTTCCTCCTGCCCCCCGCTGTCCTCCTCTGAGTCCTCGGAGCTCTCGGCTTCCTCGCTGTCCCCGTCTGAGTCCGTTTCCTCCAGCCACTCCTGAGTGTCTTTAAAGCAAAGCAGACCCTTGGGCTTCCAGGGCAGCGGTCAGCTCTGCCTCGGAGGCTCCACCCTCCCATCAGATCCAACTCCAGGGCTGGCGGCGCAGTGCCGCAGCTAAAGCTTCCCTCTGCAGCGCCAGCTCCAGCCCCAGCCTCTCCACGTCTCACTGAGCTCCGGCTGGTGTGTCCTGAGACACTGGAGCGGGACCAAGTGCCCGGCCCCCTGCACCCTCGGGGGAGGCCTGAAGAAAGCTGCTGGCTTCACATGAGTCCAGCTCGGCCACTGGGGCACTGCAGGGATGTTTGCTCTGTCTCTTTGTAAACAGATCTCTTTTTCAAAAGGGGGACAGAGCTTTAACCGTTGGCGAAGAAACAGACTTGTGTGTCCCAAGGCTTAGAGCAGAGATGGCATACTCCATACCACACCCCAAGTCTGCTGGCCGGGGGGCAGCCCACACAGGCCCCAGTGGGCACCCCACAGCCTTCCGACACTACCCTGCCCGGGGGTGGGCTGGGGGTGGATGCCCTCCCTCCACAGTGGCCCCACTGCTTACCAGGGTCCAGGGCCACCAGGACCTTCCACTCCTCCATCCGGTGCAGGTCCAGGCAGTACAGGTCCCCGAGGGTGACCTGGCGGTCACCAGCCTCAAACATGCCCCCATAGAGATAGAGTATGCCGTGCTTCACGGCCAGCATAGCGTGAGAGCGTGGGCTGGGCCCAACCTCAGGGCCACCGGCCCCCCCAGCACTGTCCTCGTCCTCCTCCTGGGGCTGTGCCGCCGGAGCTGGGGCCGGAAGCGTCTGCTTGATGGTGACCACAGTCCCGTCCTCGGCCACCAGCTCTCTGACCACCTCCAGAGGCTGCGGGGTGCTGGTACCCCCGTGCGCAGGCTCACAGGCTCCTTCCAGGGCCTCTTTTCTCCCCCGCCTTGGCCTCCTCCTGTCCGACTTGGGGCCCTGTTGACAGAACAAGCACGGAGCAGCGAGCGGTCAGCCCAGAGAGCGAGGACTGAGAAAATGACAGTCCGCAGCCAGGGACACTGGGGGTGCTGTGGCCCCGGGCGGACCAAGGTCGTGCCATCAGCTGGGAGGCGCGAGTTGTGGCCTGACCAGCACTGTCAGAAGGCTGTACCCACTTGCATCTCTGCCACTGGCAGGACAAGCCTGGCGGCCAGCCTGGCCTGACTCAGGACAAACACGTGCTCTAGGTGCGTCAGGAGAACCCCTGCCAGGAACTCCTGCAGAACCCACCAGCAGCCTTCCCATCTCCCACCCCGTCGCAGAGCGGACCCTGCCATCCTGGGGCTCACCCTGCTCTCACCAGGTAACCCCTGGCACACCCTTCCCAACCTTTTAGCTGCCACCGCCTGCAACAACCCGTGACAGCACCCCAATGGGTCTCAGGACATACAGCCCAGAACTGGGACCAGGACCACAACTACTGGGTGCCAGCTCCACATCCACCTCGAGAGCCCCGTGCAGGGGTTGCAGCTGGGAGGGCCCGAGCTTTGAACCTTGGCAGTAACTAGCCCGGGGGAGGACGAGGGCATCAGAGGAACACCCCTCAGTGCATGTGGGCAAGGCTGCAGCCCGTCAGAGCTGACCTACCTTCAGCTGCCCCACGAACCAGCGGTTCTTGTTGGCGTCATAGAAGTGCAGGTCGTTGAAGAAGTCGCCCTCCAGGCGCTCCTCCTCTTCCTCGTCACACACCCCTCCGAAGAGCAGTGTCTGCTGGTTTGGGGCCACGGCCACCGAGAAGCCGGACCTGGGGCTGGGCTTGACTCCAGAAGGGTGGATGCGGCTCCAGAGCCACTTGCCTGCCAGACAGGGGAGGTTGCCAGGTGCCTTCCCACGGCCCCGGCACAGCTCCCCACCGAGCCTCCGCAAGGCATACATCCCCAGGGCACAGTTCTGCACAGAGCTGTCCTGGGGCCTCAGGCAGCAGCCCTGGGTGTGGCCCAGCCCTCCCTGTCCCTGCCTTGCTCCAGTCCCGGCCAGGCAGCCCTCCCAGGAGGTGGGAGGTGGACTTCATGCTGTTTTTCCTCAGTACAGGCCACCATGTGACAGTCCTGCATGTGCAGCCTGCAGGCTTGTGAGACAACTGCTGGTGCGACCAGAGACTCGGCAAAGCCTTTCCCTTAAATGATCATCATAAACACCAGTTGGTGGGAGAGGCATGGGGAACATCCCCAGCCCCCACGGCAGCAGCGGGGTGGAGTCTCAGCCTGACCGGGCTCCAGCTGCTACATGGGGAAGGCACCGCCCAACACTCAGGGCTTGGACCCCTGCTGCCTGTGGGAGACCGAGACAGGCTTGAGCTTACACCAGACCTGTCCCAGCCCTGCCTGCTGTGGACACATGGGAAGTGAACCGGCAGAATGAAGATTCTCTCCCCTCCCTCCACTTAGCAGATGGAAGTAAAGGCTGAACCAACACAGCCTGCTGACACACAATGTACCCAACAAGCAGAGGGTATCAGACAGGGAACCCAAGAATGACACATCCAGCTGGGACTCAGCTGTTCCTGGCCACAGGAACTGAAGTGCTCCCAACACATCGTGTCGCCAGGAGATGGCCCCACCCCAATCACCCAGAGAGGAGGAAGGTCCCTGCTGGAGGAGGCACCCTGGGGTCCTGGCTGGTGGAGACCCTTCCCAAGCAGGCACAGTGCTGGCTACAGAACACCAAGCAGCCCTGGCCTGCCCGGCTCTGTCCTGGGCCACAGGCACACCCCATCTCCTAACAGCCCTGGGATGCTGACTCCACAGCCCACTACCAGCAAGGACACACAGCAAGAAACAGCTGCAAAGAAGCGGCCCTGGCAGGCCCACAGCTATACCCAGGCTTGGCTCCTGCAACTTCAGGGTCTGTAAGGGCATACGAAAAGCCACCCCACCAAAAAACATCGCTCACTGTCATCTCAACACATGGTCTTTACCCAAAAATACAACACACATCACAACTGGTGGAGCCCAGGGCGGCTGCACGCTGAGGGCTCAGCTGTGGGAGCCCAGAACTCTTCTTAAAACCCCAGCCATTGCTGCCCTGACCCTCAGCTAACAGGGCCGCGACCTCGGCAAAGCAAGTGCTGAGGCGCCGCGGTCCTCAGGGCTGCTCCGGGCAGCAGTTGTCATCTGAAAGCCCCACATTCACTGGATCCCAGGGTGAGCGTGTGCCAGGCTCGGCAGCCCAGGGTGGACCTGCCCCACTAAGGAGTGAGCGTGTGCCAGGCTCGGCAACCCAGGGTGGACCTGCTCCACTAAGGAGAAGGTGTGTGCCAGGCTGGGCAGTCCCTGGTGACCCTGGGTGTGTGCCAGGCTGGGCGGCCCCTGATGACCCTAGGTGTCACTGCACATGGCTGGGTGGGGCTAACATCCTGGGCTGGGCTTTCCACAGAGGCCACCTGCTGACGCTGCCCTATGCCCCGACAGGCAGATAAGAGGGCCAGGCACCAGGGGCTAGCGGCTGGCCTTCAGTCCTGGGCAGCACACTTGAGGGCACAGGCTGCACTGGGCTATACCTTCATTGCCGTCCTCCGGCCTGAGCAGGAACATGTCCGAGTGCTGGGTGCCCTTGTCCACATCCTTCTTGACTCTCTGCAGGAGGAAAGGGCCGTGAGAACCGCATGGCAGCAGCGGTGGACGCCACCAGGGGCCCTCTCGAGGTGACGCGCAAGGAGAGGCCCACGGTGCTGCACAGGCCTCCTGCACCAGCAGGCATGTGGTCAGCTCAGGATGGGTGCAGCTACAAGCCCGTCCTCACAGAGGAACACCCAGGGCATCCTGCTGTGCAGTCAGGGCGCTGCCAGGAACCATGCAGGGCGCCCAGCGGGCTCACTGCGAATCCTGCTCGTTCCCGAGGCCGCTGTCACAATGGGAGCAGCCTCCAGGCAGGAAGCCAAGGACGGCTCTTGACCGATGCCAGGCACTGCCCACTTGGATCTCCGAGCTCTGAAGACAAACCCACTGCTTCTACCCTTCACGTTCTGCTTCGAGAGTCTAACCCTGCTGGGCCTTGCTGCGACGCCCACGGTTCTCATCGTGCTGCCCGGGAAAAGGCAGCGCCAGCCCATTGGAATGCGTCCTTTACATCCAACCACACCCAAAGCACCCACTAGGCAAAGACGTCTCCACAAACAGTACTGCAGCAATCCGCGTGGACAGACCACACAGGCACCCCACTGCACTCCTGGGCTGCCCACGGAGGCCAGCTGTAGGCCCACCACTGGTCGACAAACAAAAGACACCCTTCATTACTCAGTGCCAAGCACAATGAGAAGGCGTGGGCTCCAGGAACGCAGCCCCAGCCGGGAGGAGAGACATTCACCCCCGTAGAGGACAGACTCCAGAGCATAGAACCCCTGCACCTGCAGCCCCTGGGGACGCGCAGGCCAGCAGCTGTCCGGGGGCATCGGGACTCCAGGGAGAACCTCTGGTCACCAGGGTGATGTGCTGGACAGCGGGGTGTAGAGCCCGGGAACCCTTCATCTCAGGAAGGGCCTCCCTGTTTCCCCCGAGAGAGGCCTCCAGCCACACAGGACACCCCAGTCCTGCTCCTCCACAGCACTAGGACACGAGGCCCTGACCACGCGTGGGTGGCGGCCATGGGAACACGGCACGGCCCGAGCGGGCAGGTCTTCCCCCTTCAGCCTTACTGACCGGACACGAGTCACAGAGCAATCACACAGCCAAACAGGCCAGGGGAAAGGTGGCAGGCTGCCAAGGAGCCTTAAGGTGCCCACACACTGACACAGCTGGGACCTCAGGTACACACACACAGCTGACATAGCCGGGGCCTCACGTGCATACACACACACACACACAGCTCTGACACAGCCGGGGCCTCACGTGCATGCGCGCGCACACACACACACACACACACACACACACAGCTCTGACACAGCCGGGGCCTCACGTGCACACACACACACACACACACACACACACACAACTCTGACACAGCTGGGACC
>NW_024466778.1:0-66073 GCF_017591425.1 Ochotona curzoniae
CTCCCAGCCCAGCTCTGAAAGCCCACACACCCTGGCCAGCCTGTCTCATGGCTTCCACCAGAGCCTGCACAGACAAGTTTGCAGGGTTCCTACTTCCAGGGGGAAGGGAGGAGGAACTGTCTTAAGAAAGAGAAAGAGAGAGTCTTCCATCTGCAGGTTCACTCCCTAAATGGCTACAATGACCATGGCTGGGCCAGGCCAAAGCCAGGAGCCAGAAACTTCTTCCAGGTCTCGCACATGGGTGTTGGGCCCAAGCATTTGGGCCTTCCCAGCTGCATTAGCAAGGAACAGCCAGGACTTGACCCAGCACCCATATGGGATGCTGGCATCACACACAGTGGCTTTATCTGCCGGCCCTTCCTTTAAAAATCCTATCCACAAGCTCCCTCATCACATTTCTTATTCTACATGTTATAACATGCTGACTGACTTCTAGATAGCGGTGGCTGGAACCGACTTCAGCCAGGTCATTTCTCAGGTCTTCACCTGACCAGGGCCAGCATCCCCTCTCCACCCCAATCTAAGGGTGTCAGTGTGAACCATGTGCATTTTTTCAGTTCTAAACTGTAGAAAAAAAAAATCACAAGATGAGTCTGGGTACCTTAATAGGACCCATACAGCTCATAAAGAGGACTCGATGGACTAATCAAACCAAAGGATCAGAGTGCCTTTAAACAGGTGACCACAATGACTCCTTCTGCTACAGAGCCCGTTGCTGCCCTAGGGAGGGGCCCTATGCCAGGGACACATGACCATCCTTCTGTCTGTCTGTCTGCAGGTTTGGGAAGTCAGTCCAGAAAGACAACACCAGCACAAAACGACACTCAGCGAAGAGACACCCCACGGCACTGACACTGATCGGCTACAGCTCTGTCCACGCACACACATACACACACAAGGGGTGGGTGGGGGGACAGGAGGTGCAGGGAGAATGGGCAGGGGTGCATGCTATCAAAGAAGACATTTCTACCCAGCTCAGTTCGTCTGAAGGACGAAGCTGCTGCCACCACTACGACAGAAGCTCGGAGTCATAACTGTCACAAAGGAAACCGGACCAACTTCAGCGAGGGTCCTGGCCGGCTGAGCCACCCCAGGTTCCCAAGCGTCAAACTGAAAAGAGTAGAGGTTCAAATCAGCAACACATCTCTTCAGTGACATTCTAATATTAGACTTTACGTGCCCAATTAGGTTTTTTTTTAAGTGACTGTGTGTTTAAGGATATATTATTTGCTTATCATGCTAATTTCTTCATAAAGGGTGCTGTGCCCTGCTGTATAAAATAGACAGCCTTGAAGACAGAGATGTTGTGAGCTGATGGTCAGCAAGATGACCACTTCCTGGATGACCCAATCCTCCAGGAAGGTTCCACCAGAAAGGGATTTGTCACAACAGAATCACTAACTCATCTCAGAACCAGAACACAGAGAGAACACCACACCGCTAGGGGGAGCTAGTACTTCCGGGCCACTGTTGAGCCGCACGGAAGCTGGGCGGATTGCACATGCAGGAGTTGAGCGCTGCACAGGAGAGAATTCACAAGTCGAGTTTAGCACATCTCTAAGAACATGCCTCAAAGTAGACTCTCAATGAAACCAAATGCTCTCTCGCACCGGGCAACCGATAGCTACAAAGGAAAAATGATTTCATATTGTTGGTCCATAAAGAAGACGTGTTTATTTACATTCTCAATGGACTAAAGAGGTTTGAAACCGTCACAATCAAAATTGTATGCTTCGAAAAATATGTGACCAATGCACTTAACGTAAAGCTTTAGGTATTAATAACTTCATTTAGACTTTTTTTTTTAAAAAAACCAACACAAACATACTTTCTAGAGTGCAAAATGCTTCTTATTAAATACTTCAGTAACACAAAAGCAGTGTGTTTGTGGAACACAGGAATCCCGTCCGGAGGGGTCACCACCACGAAGACATCCATTGCCGGCAATGGACGGTCAGCACAAGGTCAGCTCCAGGAGACGTGTGCCCTGGGGTCCCCCGGCAATCACTTGTACAGGCTCATGGTGGGACTCTGGTACATGCACATGTAGGCGTCACAGAGGAGTCTTCGTGCGCAGCCCTGGATCCTCCGTGAGTCCAGGGAGTGCAGGTCTTCTGGGGACATCTTCAAATACTCTCCGACTTCCGGGCACGGCGTGACCTGAGGGATGTTGAAGCCATTCTGACCCCCTGTGACAGAGACCAAGAGCTGTCTTAGTGGAAGACACTCACCCACTGGCCTGCCCCACAGGCCTGCCACCCAGCAACGGCTCCCTCATTGTAAGTTGACATTTCTCGGCTTCTTAAAGGATTCTGGGACCAACAGTGAACACAATTGGTAAAAAGGAAACACAACCTGAATAAAGCCCTCCGTATTCATCCAGGACTAACGTTACAGGCAAACATGCACTCAGCAATCTCCACATCCCTTCCCAGACCATACAAGTACCACAGCACACGTCACCATGACGCTGTGCAATTTAGAGCAGGTCCAGTACAATGGACGCTGCCAAAGTCAGTGGTTAGCCTAGCGGTTAAGAGATCTACCTCCCATATCAGAGTACCGGGGTTCGGTTCTCAGCTCCCGACTCCGGCTTCCTGCTAACGTGGACACTGGGTGGCAAGGGTGATGGCTCAGGTGACTCAGTCCCTGGCATGGGAGGCTTAGTCCGAGTTCCTGGTGCCAAGCTTTGGACTGGCCTAGCCCTGACTGTTGTGGGCATTTAAGGATTAAACCAGCAGTGAACTTTGTATGTGTTTATCTCTCAAACAAAGAATAAAATGTTTTTAAAAGGAGTCCTATTATATTTCCTCTCATTTAAAAAATAGCTATTTATTTTTATTTTAAGGTCAGAGTTGCGGGGGGGGGGGGAGATGGAGAGAGATCTTCCATCTGTTATTTCCCTCTCCAGCTGGCTGCAGTAGTCAGGGCTGGACAAGGTCAACGTCAGGAGCTTCATCCAGACCTCCCACATGGGTGCCAGGCCCAAGCAGTTAGGCCATCTGCTGCTGGAAGTGGAACAGCTGGGACCCAATACTGGCACCCAAATGGGATGTTGGTATCTCAGGCAGCAAGTACAACACCAGTCCCTATGTTTTCCCTCCTTTTAAAAACATGTGCACATGGCTCATCAGATTAATCCTCCACCTGCAAACACATCCCAGATGGGCACCGGTTCATGTCCAAGCTGCTCCACTTCCCATCAGGCTCCTTGTTTATGACCTAGGAGAGCAGTGGAGGATGGCTTCATGCCCCTGCGCCTGCATGGGAGACCTGGAACAAGCTCCTGGCTCCTGGCTTTGGATCACCTCTGGCATTGCAACCACCTGGCAAGTGAACCAGCAGATGGGAGATCTTTTTCTCTCCTCTCTGTAAATCTGCCTTTCAACTGGAAATAGCCCAGCATGTTGCATATCTCCAAGACTACGATGCCGCTCTAAGTGTGTGGTTTCAGGGCTTCATTAGAGTTCTTAGTGATGCGGATCTTCCAATGGCCTCTTCCCAAGTCTGAGACGCCTGTGCTCACACGTGCGGATGCCAATGGGAGCACATTCACACGCGGGGCAGGGCTCTGCCGCCCACGTGACTGAGAGCTGAGCATACTTGGCTGAGAGTCTGGGCCCCTGGTCAAGAGGCTAGCACTTTTCTCAGGGGTTTAGAGGCTCTAGAAACTTGGAATATAGAAAGTGGTAAAGGAAAAACAGGTGTAAGAAGAACAACACAGCTGGGAAGTTAAAACATTTCCTGGGGCTGGTCTCAACCTGTAAACTCCAGACAGACAGAGTTATAGCCGTTACATACTCACATCATTTATAAAACACACCAGCCCCCGGGGCTTATCAAGTATTCCTGAAGTAATGACTGACTACCCTGGAACACGGCCTACCGAGTGCAACATATTCCACATTTCAGGAAGAAACACACTGAATGCAAAACAGGCTCAATTTTCCAAAGGGGATGTTTGCTGATACACTTAGCTTCTGTCATTTGGAAGACAACATAGGTCTTTACCGGCATCCGAAAGATGGAGTAGGGAACATCAGCTATGTACCCTTAGATACCTTTCACCAAAAGAGGAATGATGGGACTGAGAGAGAGAGAGAGAGAGAGAGAGACAGAGAGAGAGAAGGGGAAGAGAGAGAGAGACTGTAATAGCCAGGTCTGGGCCAGCCCACATCTTAGAGCCAGGATCTAATGCAGGCCTCATACACAGAAGGCAAAGCCCCAGCGACTTGAGCTGTCACCTGCTGTCCCCAAGATCCGCACTGGCAGGAAGCTGGAATCTGGAGCAGCGCTGGCCTTGACCCCAGCCACTGGGACCCAGGATGAGGGTATCCCAAGCAACGCCTTACCCTCTCACTGCCCCGGCTTTCTTCCTCCCATAAGGTGCTGCCTGGCCTTCATGCTCCATGCTTGGCTCACTGTTCTCAGCCTTTATTGTCTTGTCTTTTTTATGATTTAGTTATTTATTCTTAAAAAGTTACAGAGAGGGAAGCAGAGAGAGAGGGGGTCTTTCATTTGCTGGTTTACGCCCCTGCTGTCCACAACAGCCAGCTTGGGCCAAGCTGAACTCAGGAGCCAGTAGCTTCAGCTGAGTTCCCTGGGTGGGTGGCAGAGGCCCAGGCACTTGAGCCTTCTTCCAGTTTTCCCCTGGCCATTAGCAAGGAGCTGGACTGGAAGTGGTACAGCTGAGACACGAACCAGCGCATATGGCGATGCTAGCATCACAGGCTTCACTCTGCCTTAGTAACAGCAGCGTGGGGGTAACGCCCATCCTACCAGGATGCAGGTGAATGATGTCAGGAATCCCAGACAACCTGGCAGGTAGATGCCACAGCGGTTCACACACCTGACAGGGCCTGAGAGCAGACTCTCTCAGTCCTCAAGTCAGGTATTTCGCATTTTCAAGAGGAAAAGGCTGCCGCGTGCAGCAGGCAGGCTTCGGACATACCGTCCCGGTCGGCCATGCTGTCAAAGAACAGCCAGGCAGAGTCGTCCTTCCCGTATTTCACAAAGGCCACGTAGTGGCTCGTCTCTATGCAGAGCACAGCGAACAGCTCCATCTTCTGG
Organism: Ochotona curzoniae; assembly: GCF_017591425.1. Taxonomy (NCBI): domain Eukaryota; kingdom Metazoa; phylum Chordata; class Mammalia; order Lagomorpha; family Ochotonidae; genus Ochotona; species Ochotona curzoniae. The sequence continues at coordinate 5,071 of NW_024466778.1, forward strand.
CAGGGGATGCAGCCATGTCTCCAGTCCCAGTCAGGCAGGTCTTTGGGGAGCGACACTGGGTTGTATTTATGATTCAGCCTCTTGGGGTGAAGGTGGACCTACAAGGGGCAGAGTGAGAAGAGAAGGAATGAGCTGGGCTGCATATGAATGGCCGTGCCCCCTCTCCTTGCCTCCATCCCTGATAACGCGCAGCTAAGAACTTCACCGACTCAATGAATTCAGCTGTCAGAAGGGGTGTGAAGACAGCCTTCTGTTATGAATCCTTTTAAAGTTTGGATGACATCAGAAGACTTCAAAAATATGAAATCTGCCACAGATGGCAAACAACTTAGCATTCAGCAAGAGGCTACTCCTTCCATGAAAGTAAACTTACCTGGGTATTACAGGTTTTACAAAACTGCTTGATTTTTCCAGCCGAGATGTCCGGGTCATCGTAGCATTCTCTACACTCATACATGGCGAGCCCTCCACAGATTCGACACTGCCTGGGAGCTGCAACAGTAGGAGTGGGTGGGCATGTAAGGGGCCTTCCACAAAGTATTCCTTCATTTAAAATGTCAAAAAGTTAACGTTTTATTGTAATTATCTCAAAGGCAGCAAGTCGGGGAGAGCTGCCCTCTGTTGGTTCATGCCCCAGATGTCCGTGACGGCCAAGGCTGGGCTGACATCTTCCTCATCGCTGCTGCCTCTCCAGGTCCACAGCAGCAGGAAGCCCAGGTCAGTACTGAAGCTGGGCACTCAAGCACACTACGCAGGCGTCTTATGCTAGGCTCAATGCCCAGCCCACCATGGAGAGTAAGCCTTCAAAGGGGTAGCATTCTATCCCCCTATCCTCTTAAACTTTAAGCTAGGGTTTTGTTGTTGTTGTTGTTGTGTTGTTTTGTTTTGATCTAGAACATCTTTAAAGACAGTTTCTGTGGTCCAATGACACTTCTGCTACATATTATAGAGCACTTGTCCTGTGCTCACAAAATAGCCATTGATGAAAAACCCAGCATATAAAATAGGAAAGAGAACAAAAACCAAAAAGTATCTACAGTCAGCAGGACAAAAAAAAAAAAAAAAGAAAAGAAAGCTATGCATATGACAGTGAATTTCAGTCAGGGATGTCACAGCCCTCTCCATAATGTCCTCAAGGCGCTTATTTGCTCACTTAGTGACATCATGATCATTTTCACGCACATGGATTTTCAGAAACATAAACTGTATTGGCAGTAGTTTCATTATTCAGACATACAAGCCCTTTAACTAGTCCCCTGTCGTGTCATTCCTAACTTCTTAGTCATATGACAATGAGAATATGTGCTTATGAAATGCTTTTCTCTTGATCATTTTCTAAGAATAAATTCCCAGAGTGACAATTCCTGACTTAATACTTTCAGTGCTGCAGACACAGAGTTGGCCCTGTAGACACGCCGTATACTGCCTCCCTCAGATGTGCAATGATTGCAGCAATGAAAACTAAACTTCCAAAAGATGTTTATCCCGTAGGACTCTTGTTCACAAGTAATGAGACTGACCTGACAGCCTATTTCCATACACAAATAATCAAAGCCTGTAAAACAATTGTATACTTACTGTCTTCAAGTAAATCAGTTATATTTAATTCCAGAGAAGGAAAGATTTTTTTGAATAATTTAAAGTCTTTTCCAAACCGAGGCATCTGAATAATCAGACATGACGGGGCCTAGAAAGAGGAGACAGAATTTTAGAACCAAAATGCTTGGAAAGTCTTCCCCGTGAAACTGAACTGGCCATAGCTGTCAAGCCAAGTGGGGAGTTCTGAGAACATGGCGGCAGCCTGTCACCCAGGACCCGCAGCGCACGTGGAGTGCAGGGGCAGGACACCAACAAGTCCCAGGTCTCCAGCAGCCCAGGCTCGCTCAGGCACAGCAAACCAGGAAGTTCACAGTTCTCAGAACCTAACAACGGAATGACCATTTTCCACTCTGGGTTTATGCAAATATTTAATTAGAGTTTTGAAAAAAAAAAACCTGCTTTTGCAGATATAAAAATGAAACTATCATCGTACCAGGACTCTAGTTTGTTACGGTTCAACAAATGAGCAACAAGAGATTCTTTCAGAAATGAATAAAATAAATTAAATAATAAAAATAAGCCACAAGTCTATGCTATTAAGTCATGAAGCTACTAAATCAGAATCAGTAGATGGCAAAAGAAAAATAATTAAGTGTCCATTAACAAACCAATAGATATTACTTTCTGGATCACTGGTTTCTTAATGAAAAGGAAAAATAAAACATTCTCTTTTTATATATTTGGATAATATACTTGGGTAATTATTTAAAAAAAAACATTAAATCTTCCTATTTGCTTTAAACTAATTAGTTTAAACCAATAGTTTTAACAGTTTAATGGCTTGGTGTTTTTTTTCTGGCATCCCGAATCCAAGCAGTTCAATATTGGTTCTAAGGCATCTTCCCTAAGGACATGCTCACAGACACACGTACTTACGAACATGTGTTTTCTTACCAGTGTGTGTCTCACACTGCTCTCAGCTGGCTAAAAGCGACAGCTGTGGGATGCAACTGCTCGTCAGGAGCCTGAGAACGTCCGGATACAGCACAGGGAACAAGTACCACTCACCTCCGCGAACTTCAGGTTACTGTTGATGAAGGACCATTCCAACAACTGCTGGATGGTGGGGACGCCAACCTTCTCATTTTTCTCCATAAAAATCTGGTAGAAGTAACAATCTTGTACTTTTTGACCTGCTGATCTAAAACCAGGGAGAAAAGAAAAGTCAAGCCCACATACAACTCGTTGAATGATTCTCACAATGTGAACTTTATTCCAGCAATGTCTGAGAACAGCAAAGCTATGAAATCAACGGTGTGGCTTTCCCTCACTTTCACCAAAGAAGTAATTGTATGTTAAATGTACTTATGCACAAGCGCCTCTGAATAAACTTCTGCTTTAGTTTCTGTATTGGAAAGTTCTCTTAGTGATCAGGAGAAAAATAATGGAATATTCAGGAATTCCAAAAAAATTCACAGGAAAATGAAATGAAAAGATGTGCACATTTCCATGAAGTTATTGAAATCTTTTTGTTAAATCCCTAATCAAGAAGCACTGTATGAACAGTAAAAACCAGAAGCTAAAAAGCACTTAGTTCAACTTCTCTGCCCAGATCTAGAAGGCAGTAACTTGCACTTAATGCTTGAGAGACAGGAAAACAAATTTTTCCAAGCCTCAACCTTCTTAGAAGACCTGCTAGACCTTTGCAGTTCTAAACCAAAGGCCCTGAGACCTCGGGAAGGGCCAGGGCTTGCCAGAAAGGCAGGAGTAAAGCTGTGGATTGGCCCAGGGGTCCCACAGCCATGCGCTCTTCTCTGCCACAGCATGCACTCTCTTACAATGGCTGCTCATTTATTCAACAAATATCCAGCAAGCCCCTCCCTGTTACAACAGGCCACACTGCCACCCTTTATTGAAATTGGCCTTCTTTTGACCACTGAGTGGCATTCATCTTTCAGACTAACTCTACCAAAAGGATTATTAAGCTGTGTTTATACTTTTAGCAGGGTACATTCTGAAATAGACTCAGAATGTATGTATAGTTCAAGATCTGAGGGGAGCAATATTGAACCGCTTTGATGATAAAGTCACAGCAATGCACAGCACGGGTTGCAGACACCCTCAGCCTCTCAGGGCAACTTATTCTCCGCAAGAAACACATTCGGAGAACAAAGCAGGAGATGTTGAAGAAGCAACACAAATAAAACAGATGATAACACAAAGGCCAGAGGTTTTCTTTGGCAGCCAAAAAGCAGAAAAGGTTTAATAACAGAAAATGAACAGGAACCAAGTAAGACAGGAAATGAAGAAAGCAGCAAGGAGTAGGAGTGAGCAGTGAATGAGCAGTAAAACCAGGAGAGAGCAGGAGCAGAATCGAGGGTGGGGCACAGGCACGGGGCAGGTGCACGGCCACCAGGCAGACCGCACCAGTGCCGTTCTGGAAGGCTACTGTGCAAGGGCAGTGTGCACCTGAGGTGCTAACGTTCCTCTGAAGCAGAAGGGATGCAACTGTGCTTACTGAGCTGACAGACACACTCATGGATTTGTAAAATTTTAGTCCATTTTTCACTGTGAATGTGATCAGTATGCACTACAATTCTTCACAGACGCTGGGTCATGAAGAAATGTGGAACGTGACGCAGACACGACCCAGCCATGTGCTGGGGATATCCATGCCATGTCCTACAGTGAGGGGCACGCACGGCACCACCTGGAGAGTCTCCCCGTTTCTTGTTGCTGGTGTTAGCCCATCTTCCTTGGAACACCCGATCTCCATCACCCCATTGTTAGGTAGTGGCTCTCATTTTAGCTGCACCTAACCTTTAACATTGCACACATCAATACTCACTAGGATTACCACCATCCGTATTGCTTTTGAAATGAGAAATTTCCCAATTTCTTGATTCTTTCCTTGTTTCTGGCATCCCACCCCTTCATTCTAAATTCAGCTCTGTCTCATTGAAGTACACCATGTACGACGTCTCCCAGTGGCAAGTCTGTCCTAGTTCTTTCTGCTCAGGAATTCTGCACAGCATTATTCTTAGAATGTGAATCTGTTCAAACTTCTGAAAGTTCATCAGCTATTACCTCTTGAAACTGCTCCTTCCCTGTCTCTTTGGTGTCTCCTCTGAAACCATCCACCTTCCCTGCATCTTAGCTTCTTTCCTGTTTCCCAATTTTTTTTATCCAAGGTGCTTTAGGGGGCTCCATCTTCCAAACAAACAGTCCTCTCTCCAGCTGAGCATACCCAGTAAGGTGCCTCCGCCACCAAGGGTATATTTTCTATTTCTGGAAATCCTATTTTTGCTTGTTGACTTCAGGTATTCAGTCTTGCTTTTGTCTCTTTTATCATTTAATAATAACTAGCTTAGGTTTTTTTTTTTTTTTTTTTAGTTCTGTTCATTACTTCAGGTTTTTAAGGCAATTATCTTCCTATTGGCTGTAGCAGCTGACTTTTCCCCAGTCAGAAAGAAAGGTTAGTACTGGAGGGGGAAGATTGACACTTGGAAAAAAATAAATGGGTTAACTTAAAATACCATCTTATAATTTTTAAAATTTTTTTGTTGTTGTCACTTAAAAGGCAGAAAAGTAGGTAGATTATTCATCTGCTGGTTTACTGGTTTACTCCCCAAATGTTTGTAACAGTCAGGGTTGGGCCAGGCCAAAGCCAGGATCCCAGAACTCCATCTGGGTCTCCGGTGCTCCAGCAGGTGTGTGGGTGGGTGTCCAAGAACTTGAGCCATCACTGTTGCTTCCTAGGCTGCGTATTTGCAGGAAGCTGAATTCCGAGGAGAGTCAGGACAACTAAAGCCTATCCCTATTCTATGACTTTCAACAGTAATCCTCTATATGAAGAGGTTGCTTTGGGGTCAGAAGGGGTCAGATTAGGAACTTGCCAGGGTCCTTCAAACTTCACAAGGAAGGCCTTTAGACTCGGAGGTCGTCCTAGAGGTAAGTCAGCCCTCAGTGCCCTCAGAGTTTGACCTGGGTCACTTACTGGAGGGGATTGCAACCATTAAGTATGCTGGGCTTCCCAGGAAACAAACAATGATGAAAACAGCTTCTTAAAGCACCTGGGATTTACCTCTTTAAGAGGAAATGTGAAAATTTCTTTTTCTTCCAAAGTGCCTGCTACATTTCTTCCATCATGTATTGGCACATCTTTTCTTTGTGATTTGTTCTGAAGGCTGACTTGCAAGTTGCTTGAAATTCTACATACAGTTAGTTCTATTTCTGAGCTTTCTATTTGGTTCTGTTTATCCATACTTCTAATTTTGGCACATCCTATTTTAATGCCTATTTCTCTGTCTGTATATCTTAGAATTATTTGCAGAAATCCTTTAATATTTTCATACAGCTTGTTTTTATAGAGAATTTTAAAATTATTTCAGATCTAAATGCCTATGTGCCAATTATGTTATAAAAATAACATCTTTGAAGCATGCAATCTTCTTAATATTGAATTATTTTCAATAATTAATCAAATCATCCTTTAGCTCTATGTAAAAGTTTTTAAAAGTTTACCTCAGAAAGTCGCTATCCTTGGTATTTTATTATATGTTCACACAGTATGAAATTATTCCTTAACAATTCTGCTTAACAATATATAGAAGTGTTATTTGTTTATCCATGGTCCTTTTTTTACATGGCTAAAGTACAAACTCTTATTTTCTAGCTAATTTCTAGGACTTTTGTATGCACATAGATGGATACTATTTTTTAACAGGTAATAAATAGACCCTCCTTGGGGAGGTTAGGATGCTGGGTAGTGTTCTCCTGTCCCAAACCAAGAGTGCCAAGGGTCAGTACGGTGGCTCCTGACTCCAACGACCTGCTCATGCAGACCCTGGGATGGCTCAAGTCCTTGGGTTTCTGCAACCCATTCTAAACTCTTGGACTGAGTAGTCAGGTTCCAGCCTTGGAGTCAGCCTGACCCAACCACTGTGGCCATTTTGTGGGGAGTGAACCAGAAAATTGAAGCTTTTATATGTGTGTGTATGTGTGTATGTGTACGTGTGTATGTGTGTGTATGTGTGTATGTGTGCATGTGTGTATGTGTGCATGTGTGTGTATATCTGTGTGTATGTGTATGTGTGTGTGTTTGTATGTATGTGAGCATACATATATATAAGATTTACATATGTGCATACATTCCTACTCATGGATGTTTATGTGTTATATACTATTTAATTTTCTTAAACTTCCCAAACAATATACAACTATGCTTGTGGCACTGGTCCCACATCCATCTTCTCATTCATCCAGCCAAAAATGACAACAAGCAACATCGAGTAAGACAACAGCAGGCATGTGTATTTGTCTATAACGAGCTTTCTGGGAAGTAAAAGCATACTACCAAGGTTTTCAACAGAGAAACCCAGGCTGAAATGTAAAAAGGTTTACCATCTCAACTGTGAACATTCAAAGTGTATGGAAAATTCAGCCACATTTAGAGCATCTCACTAAGAACTTGACTGTGTTAAACTCCAGGCTTTCATTCAACTTGTCGAGGGAAAAAAATGAGTTACAGAACTGAGAACAAAAGAGCTAATTTAAGCCTCAATTAATTCTCTGAAAGGTAGGCAAAAAACAACACTCTCACAGTGATTAGAATAGAATGAGAGCATCTGAAAAGGTCCATTAATCTAAAATATATATATATCCTCAATTTCATTTCAAAGTAATTTGCAATATTTACAACTAGGGTTAAATCAAAAATACAAATTCACATTGAACTTGTTCCAGTTAAGGATGGCACTATGTAATGATTAATATCAATTTGCATTTGTAGTTGTCCAGTATACAAAGAGCTCTGAAGAAATACAACACTAGCTAACCACTAAAGGAGCCATTTCTACTGACTGATGGCAGTGGAAATAAGACTTTTTCTTTTTTACTGCTTATATAACAATTCAAAAATTACCTTATTTTTAACAATGGTTCTACCCTTAAAATATGATGAAATAGGATATTCAAGAACTCTTCAGGATCTAGAAGAAAATTTAAAAAAAAGGTCACAGACAAAAAAAGTTAAGTCATTCAATAGCGAAATTTATGTCTTATTTAAATACTTTATACATACAATACTCTTTCAATTAAAAGCATGTCTTTTGGGGCCAGTGCCATGGCTCACCAGGGTAATCCTCCATTTTTAAGCAATGGCATCCCATCTGGTGCCAGTTCTATACCTGGGTGCTCCTCTTCTGGCCCAGATTCCCTGCTTATGGCTTGGAGAAGCAGTAGAGAATGGCCCAAAGCCTTGGGACTCTGCACCCGAATGGGAGACTCAGAAGAAGCTCCTGGCTCCTGGCTTCAGATCAGCTTAGCTCCAGCCATTGAGGCCATTTGGGGAGTGAACCAGCAAATGTCTGATTGAAGAATCTTTCTCTCTGTCTCTCCTCTCTATAGATCTGCCTTTCCAATAAAAATAAGTACATCTTTTAAAAAAAAAAAAGAGAGAGAGAGATTTCAAGTTTTCCTGACAAAGGAAAACTACAAAGTATAATTAAAGGCTATGATATAAACCTCTTTCAGTTTGACAAAAACAAAATTTAAAAAAAAAAGGACTTTTGTCTCCATTTTATTCTCATTTTTTCACATATCAAAGAATACAACAATTTACATTGAGTGAAACTATTTCCTTATCTTGGGGGGGGTGCTTAGAATATGTGAAATAAAACCTGAAATCGGCTTTGTGCTGTAGTCCTCTATCTAACTAACCCTCTGCTGCAGCTGCTTATCAAGTGTTGCTGACAAACTCACCACTGAATCCTGGAGTAAATGCATTAGCCAAGAAGACTAAAACACTTCTCTCTTGGCATAAACTTCATCCTAACCAGCCATTATTTTTAACTTTCATCTATAACAAGAAAAGGTAAGTGGGAAAACAAATTCTTTCACTGCTGAAAGACCAAGTCTGAATACCTCTGCTCTGGGAGGAGAGCTGCGTCTTTACTCCTCTAGGTGTGAGAACCTACACTCTTCAAAGAGCTCATTTACGTTTAGAAGTAGGAGCTGACTTTCAAAGGGGCCAAAGTTGTACATTACTTAGAAATCAATTTCCAATTTAAGAGACACACATGTCAGCTAATAATTTGCATATAAATACACCTTTAAGTATTTCTAATGCATACACAACTAAAAAGACAGTCACCTTTTTCTTCCGAGGTAAATCCTGATGCAGCCTCAACTTTTTCAAGTATTTTCCTCAATTTCATAATTTTTGTGGCACACACATATCCGTATCTATGTTCACAAAAGACGATTAGTTAGCTGATATCAACACACATACTAAATTATATAACTTTTTAACTACCACTCAATTTTTATATAATTCCAACATGTCATAAATCAATAAGTTAAGAATCATTTGAAGAATCCAATTATATACTTCCTGAGGTTTGAAAAATTAAAAATATAGAAACAGAATTTATCCCAGATACCTTAATAACATAAGGCAAAAATATTTTCAAAAGTTAGTGTTAACTTTTTAAGTAACATTTGGTTAAGGAATGAAATATTTTATTTTATAAAATGGAATAAAGTTGTGAGAAAGTCATTATTTATACCAATGGATAAACTAGCCAACCAAAAGAAATGGCAAAGAGAATTAGTCAATTAAAAATGTCAAACCTGCAGCCCAACCAGCATAATTAAATATTGTGTACCTTTCACTGTCAGAATTTAGGTCACATTCAGTTTAGTGTCAATCCCACACAAAACTGTCAACTGAAAAGGACCTCAGGAGAAAATGTGATGGCCATGATGATCTTCCGGAAAGTAGGTGAGAAGCAGCCAGTGGGAGCAGCCATTTCTCAGGGTAACCAGCCCTTCAGCTGCTAGCCCTGTGCAGCGAGCGTGTGCTGGGCACCTGCTGGCATGCTCATCTAACAGGCTAGCCACCGGGAAAACGAAGTGCATAAGGAGAAAGAAGGGGACTCCACCCACGAGAGGCTTGCAGTGGAGAAAGCAGAGGCCCCGGGAGTGAATAAACCACGCCAGTTGTAACACAGGTGTGACTGCTGCCAACACAGCACTCGTGATCCACAGGCCATCCTGACTGCAGGCGGTGAGAACAACGGTATTCACAGAATGCCTATCAAACTGGAGGCAGGAAAAGAGGGACAGCTTTTCCCAGAGTTTTGTACTTGTCCTGTCTTATCCTAGTATCAATTACTTGAAAAGAAAAAAAAAGATGTATGCCTAAAAAGTTGCATCAGACAAAATAATCTGAATCTGATGTGAAAATTGACTCATGGTCATCTTAGAGGGTGACATAATCACAGGATCCATTCTAGAATTTAAAGAAAACAAAAGATATAAGCCAGTAAATTTGTCTGCATATGCTGTCCTCTTCTCTAGCCCAGTAAAGAACAGGTCAGTGGGAATGCTTAACATAGACTGGCATTCTGGTGCAGCAGTGGCAAAGATTGTACCAGGGACTGACACAGTGGGACAGGGCATTAAGTCATCACTTGCGATGCTTGCATCCCACACCATTTCCAGTTCTCCAGTCCTGGGTATCCTACCTATGGTCCAGCTCCCTGCTAAGGCACCTGGGAGAGCAGAGGATGGCTCAAGAGCTTGGGACCCTGCCTCCTACATGGAGACAGAGTTCCTGGCTCCTACATGGGTCAGAGTTCCTGGCTCAGGCTTTAGGTTGGCATTTGGGCCAGGACAGCCATCTCAGGAGTGGGAACCAGCAGATGGGAGGTTTCTTTCTTTCCCTCCCTTTCTATCACTCTGTCCTTCAAACGAATAAATTAATTTTTAAAACAATGCTAGGTCAAAGGGTCATCTCAGAATCATTTTTAAAGGCAAGGTGGGGAGGCCTTACTATATTCCTTTAACCAATAAATATCTTACTGCATTACAACTCATCTGTACCCAGGATAAAAGTAACAAGAAAATTCTATTTGTTCCATTTTTTACAGAAAAAAAAAGTCTAAAAAGCCAGACTACACCAATTCAATTAAAAAGCATGCTTGCTGTTAGCAGTCGTGTTGCTGTTTCTGAAGACGGGTCCCAGAGACTAGCAGTCACTGTTGCCAAATGTACTTCAACAGCTAAACTGGAGCATGGATCAAGCACTCCTAAAAAAGGTCAAAATCTGAACTGCTTCAAAATTTAAAGGGATATTGGGGATTTCAAATGTTCACACCAGGGATGCTCAGCCAGTGAAGCTTATGCAAATATTCCAAAGTCAGAACAACCCCAGAAGCTGCAGCACACCTGGTCCCAGGCCTCTCAGAGAAACCACAACTCAAGCTGCAACCAGAAACGCTTCGATAACTTCTCAGAATGCACTCACTTCCACACTTGGATCAAATTTAAGTGTGTTAAATAAGCATAGTAAGGGTCAAAAGTTCTTAAAAATTAGTATTTCACCAAAAAACTAAATTCTGCTTGTTGTTCATCACATGAAAGCAAAAGGATTAAGTTATCACTGCACCAAACGGAAAAAACCAGCAGACAGCTGATCACTGAAGAGTAAAATGCTTCTACCACGATTATCTTCACTTACATTCGCAGAGGATTAACAATTTCTGTCCTCAGAAGCTCTTGAGTCTCACTGTAATATTCAACATCATTTTTCTCTTTGGGTCTCAGTAACACAGTGTCCAGAACAGAACTAAAAGCAAATAAGCTGCAAAATAAAAGAAATATTTTTCCTCAGGCACTAAACATATTTTCAAGAAAGAGCTTCTAAAAAGAGCCAGAAGAGGCAAAGAAACAAAGACCAGGGAAGATAAAGCAAAAAGAACAGAGGTGCGCAAACCAAGACCCTAGTGGAGAGTCCTATGCTTCTACACCACGGAACATTAAAGGGAACATTAATACCAACAAGGTACGGTGTCAGGGCCTGCCAGGTAGCTACGCTAGCGGCTAAAGTCCTCGCCTTGAACACACCATGATCCCATACAGGCACCAGTTCTAATCCCAGCAGCTCCACTTCCAATCCAGCTCCCTGCTTGTGACCTGGGAAAGCAGTCGAGGATGGCCCAAAGCCTTGGGCCCTTGCACCTGCAAGGGAGACCCAGAGAGGGCTCCTGGCTCCTGGCTTCAGATTGACTCAGCTCCACCCATTGTGGCCACCTGGAGAGTGAATCAGTCAATGGAAGAGTTTCCTCTCTGTGTTTCCTCCTCTCTGTATATCTGATATTCCAATAAAAATAAATAAATCTTTTCTTTTTAAGTACAGTGTGCAAGGACAGAGTTGCCTACAATATTTTAACACAGAAAATTTGTTTGCAGAAGTTAAAAGAAGGTTCCCAAATCTGAGCCAAGCCACAAAGGGAGCTGGAAATTTCTTCTCATGACAAATGCATCCAAACTCATACTTCTCTCACTCCTCAAGTCCGTTTGCAAAGATCTAGCTTTCCTTAAATGTTAAAAACCCAAGTGACTAAGGAATGAACTTACAAATATCAAAGAAAAAGAACATTTGGCTAAAAACAGACTGTTTGCCCCCCCCCCCAAAATCTAAACAACAGCATTTCAGAGCTGCAAGTCTTGTTTTTAATCAATAAATCTGAGAAACTGAAAATATCCTGCCATGCTGGCATGATGGCTGAACGGCTGAACCTTCAACTTTCAAGCACCAGCATCCTATATAGGCGCCGGTTCATGACCCAGCTGCTCCACTTCCCATCCAGTTCCCTGCTGGTGGCCTGGGAAAGCAGTAGAGGACGGCCCAAGGTCTCGAGACTCTGCACCCGCATTGGACCTGGAAGAAGCTCCTGGGTCCTGACTTTGGATTGGCTCAGCTACGGCCACTGCAGCCTTTTGGGGCATGAATCAGCTAATGGAAGTTATTTCTCTCTGTCTCTCCTCTCCATAAATCTGATCTGCCTTTCCAATGAAAATAAATCTTTTTTTTTTTTAAGTATCCTTCCAATAAAAAGGCCCATGAGTTCTGTTCTCTCCACCTGTGAACCTGTGAGCCTGTACCACCTTCCCAGCACCTTCCCAGGATCACAACAGGGCTGGAAAGAGCTGGCAGGCCACACATCATTTAACTGGCAATGGACAAGCCTTATAGCCCAAGGGTTCTTGATTCAATATTCAAAGCCTAAAGATTTTAAGTTAATCCACTTTTGGAAGAAGAATTGCATATATGAAAGTGACAGTATTTCCAAAGAAACCAATTTATTCAGATAAAGCAATTGTTATGCTTGCCTCTGCCTCCCACAACACAGTGCTTCTGCAGAGACAGCTCACTGCTTGTCATGTTACTTGGTTTGTTCACAGACGGTACTTATTCTCTTCAGTCATATGATTTCCCCTATGGCTTTCACTTGTAATGATATCATTCAACTTACTCAACAGCCATCACTTTCTTTACATATTCATGTTCAGATGTAGGTACATGAGATAAACATTCAAATGCTTCCAAAGAAGCACGGTATTATGAAAAAGCAAATCTTGTAGCCAGCCTTGTGGTGTAGCAAGTTAAGTCTCTGAGACAGCAGCATCCCACACGGGCAGTGGTTAAAGTTCTTACTGCTCCACTTCCTATCCAGCTCCCTGCTAAGGTTTCTGGGAAAGCAGCGGAGGATGGTCCAAGTGCTTGGGCCCCTCGTGAGAGACCCGGGAGAGGCTCCAGCCTCCTGGCTGCTCTGGCTACTTGGACCATAAGGGGAATGAGTCAGTGGATGCAAGACCTCTCTCTCTCTTTCCTCCTTCTCTACTCTCTCTAACTCTGCCTTTCAAATAAATAGAAAATAAATTCTACATAAAAAAAAAGAGCAAAGCCAAAGCCAAAGCCAAAGCCAATCTCCCTTTCTGTCCTGAACCCTGGTCATCCAGGGGCGGTTTGCAATTTCTGTCACATCTACACACACACACACACACACACACACACGCACACACAATCGCTGTTCCCCCAAGGCAGGGTGTGAGCCTCCTGCATTAATTTTATACTTACCAGAACAAGGTTGAGTCTAAGTAACAAGAGTTGTAATGACCCTGGATCCCTTTCTTCTTGCCAATCATTATCTCTAAACCTTCTTTCTCCATTTTTGGAGGAGTGTTTTCTTCTACTACTTCACTTAAGTAGCCTCCAAATGCTGAAAAAGAAAAAAAAATTGCAATTATTTGAAACTATTAAATAGGTATCCCACACATATTTATTCATTGAAAAATATATTTCGGTATTTTGATACAAAATTCAATTCTTCATTTTTGGTAAACTTATCCAGTGTGGCATATAAAAAAATGCTACTTTTGAACTCACTTCTTCCACAATTAATAAAAATGATATTGAGTAATGTGTAAGATATATGCTCAGTAAAATATTTGCTTCCCCAATACCTTTTATCATGTAACTGAAGATGACTTAAAGTCTGAAAAATAAGAAAAATTTCAAAATATGATTTTATTACTTTCACATAGATGGCTTTCCTGTGGACACCTGCTAAACCGTCAGGATGCTTTGCCCCTACAGCCCAGAACTGGGAAGGCACAGCATCAGGACCCGCCACCTGAGACAAGTGATGGCAACCTCACCCCCCACCCATCTGACCATGTCTTCATGGCCCGTGCTTACTGACATTCTTCACATATTGAGGGGAAGTCAGTGCCTGACAGGTGACACTTTAGTTTCTGCTTTACTAAATCCAGAAAATTAGAAGTCTGTAATCAACAGTAAAAAGTAATCCCCACTGTTTTCAAGTTCCAAACACTTTCACAAACTAACGCATTTTTTAACATGTCCCCTCTTAGAATAATCCAGTTTTGTCTAAACCAAATAATCATGTAAACACTGTCACTAGCACCTAATGCGGAGGGCTATGAGATGAGAACGGGAGTCATTCTGGATGTCAGGTAAAGCAAGAGCATCCAAATACCTAAAGAGTTACAGCGCTCGATCTGATTGGAGACGGGCTGCAGGGAAGCAAACCTGGAGTCAGGCCTGCAGCTCTTGAGTTTGACAAACAGTGCCTTCTTCAAGGCACAGGTGAAATACCGGGTGCCCCTGAAGGTCCCATCGGTGCAGCCTGCACATTCGTCCTCCTGGAAAACAAACACGTCCACTTGTGCCATGCTGCATCTTGCAAGACAGAATACAAAGAACTAAAGTTGTCAACACTTGCTCCCAGTCGATCCTTTCTCGGAGTCCCCTCTTCACACTAACACTCTAACTAACCAATTCCTTGCTCCAGCACGGAGTCCTCAACACATGTCCTTTCAGATTACATGCTTAAACCTTCCGCTGGTTAACTGACTTTTCTGTATCATTTCCACGAGTATTAAAGTAAGAGAAGAGGATGAAGATCAAGTGTTTTAACAACTCTCTTACCCCAAAAGCAATATTCGTGATGTTGTGACACAGCAGGTGTCCACAGGTACACCACAATCCCATATTCGATATCATATGGGATACCATTTGGGATACAATTCCATATTGGAGTACCAGCTCAAGTTCTGGCTGCCCTGTTTCTGACCCAGCCTCCTGTTAATGTGCCTGGGAAGGCAGCAGATGATGCCCAAGTGCCTGGGTTCCCTTACACCCAAAAGGCAGACCCCAATGGAGTTTTTGGCTCCTGGCTTCAGCCTAGCCTCAGCCCAGCCCTGGCCAGTGCAGGCCTCCGGGGAGCGAACCAGAGAATGGAAAATTTCTCTTTTAAAAAAACTTAATCATAACAAAAGCAACCAGGCTGCAGCTCCCACTGGTTTGTGTGAGGACCGAGTATGAAGTGGGCAGGATCAAGCTGGACTATAACACCCATTGGTTCAAGTGGAAGACAGGGCTGGAAACAGAACTGACCCAGCAATTGCAATGACCAGCATGTGCATAAGCTGATTGGGGTGATGGACTGTGCCAGACCCTGTACTGGCAAGCACACACAAGAATCAGGTTTGGGATCATCTCAGATGAAGTTTCTTTGGAGATCCCTCCAACTGAACTGCTGATCTCAGAACCCCAACCATGAAGAGACTATGTCAGCCAGTGGATTCTGAATAGGTTTCATCGCAATTGGAATGGCGAGACTGGCAGCAATTCAGACCTGTTGAACTATCAAAACTGCTTGAGCAGGACCCTCAGAGCGTGCCTCACATCGGGGACCTGGGATGGGTGGGAGGCTGGGTGGGACTTGACCCTTTGTTTCTCCCCTGACCCCAGATACAGGCAAAAAAATGATATTAGTGTGGAAACAATGGTATTGCCCACTTTCCTGTAGCCCTTGACCCTCTGTACCCTAATCAACTAAGTAAGATTATTTAAAAAAAGAAATAATTTTTTTTTAAATTACCAGTTCCAGTCCAGCTAGTACTTCATTGAGTCCTGGAGGCTGACCAATCCAGCGGATTACCCCATAGAAGGGTGGGTTCTCTTTCACCTCCGCCAGTGAACCCACTTCCAGACCATGTGAGTTGCTGGAAGACATAGGCAGGGGTGGGCTCTCCTGGACTGGGGCATTGTTTAGCTCTCCCATCACGGACTGAACTGACAGAGAAAGTGAATTGTGACCGATGCTTTCATTGGTGTTCATCTTGTTCAGACTGAACGGTAAAGAGTGAAATCTGTTCTCGCTGGGCAAGGAGTTCATGGACGGAGGTTGCAGGGGCGGTGAGGAATGGCCGTAGTCTGGAGAGAGCTCTGTGAGCGACTTCGCAGGGTCTTCTGCAACTGCAAGAGAAGTTCATTGGAGAAGATTATTATGCCTTCTGTTTCTGAAAAGGAACACACAGAGCCAGGCCTGCTGCCCACTGAGCCTCTGTACCGGGATCCCACAGGCAGGCCTATCTCCAAGATGGCGCTCTCACTTCTCCTCCCAGTGGCCACCCTTTTCCACCTCAGTCAATGCCATGCAGCTGTCCGAACCAAAAAAAAAAGTACTGAATCATGTCGGACATGTTCACTGCCTATAAGATAAGTGAGAAACAGTACAAACTAATGGCAAAAGATAAACAAATATTTCTAAACAGTTGATGGACCCACAAAAAAAGTACTATGTTGTCAAAATAAAGAAAGAGGAAAAATAGAAAAAGAAAGAATATTCACAGACCCAGGTGAAGCAACACTTACAGAGCAAATTTACAGACTTGCTAATTTATTTTAGAAAACAAAAGCTAATTATTAAAGGATGTAGCATAGAACTTATGGAAAGACTAGAACACCCCAAAAGCAAGTAAGAATAAATAAAAGACAGACGTGAATGAAAGAGAAAACAAATACCTAAAAAAAACCAAAGCCAGAAGAAAACACAAAAACATTATACACACACACAGGAGAGACAGCCATAGTGCATAGCCACTCCCCTAAAACGCCTAGCACAATGCCACAGGCACATTGGAAGGGAAAGGCTGAACTTGTTAACAGAGTTGAGATCCCTGGCTACCCTGACATTCCAGCAAAGGTCAGACTGGATCCTGCTCATACTCTGCACAAAAATTCACTCCAGCAAGCTTAAAAACAAATGTGGCAGGCAGCATCATAAACTTGGAAAGCTAGATAACTTCCAGAGAGAAATTTCTTAAACAGATGCATAAAATCATGAAAATTTACTAAAATAATATGACCACGCGATATTAACAACCCCTTGCTCATTAAAAGCCAGCCAGCTAGAGTGAAAGAGCCACAAACGAGAAGAAAACATCTGTAATACATACAGGTGACAAAGAACTAGAACTTTAAAGATATTTGTAAACAGCTAAAAAAAACACACAAAAAGAAAATAGAGAGAAAAGTAGATTTAAAAAACCTCCAAAAGGCAGTTCACAGAAGACAACCAAACCACCAGCAAATCAATGAGATGATTCTTGTCCTTACTGATACATAGATCAATGAAAGCCAAACCAACAGATCTCATTTCAGAACAAAGGTCTTAGAGTATCGACTGCTGGTAAGGCTGAGACGCAACTGACACCCCTCACGATGTGGGAGAGAGTGACACCTGCCCTCTCGGTCATGCCCTGGAAGCTGATCTCCAGCATGAGGTCATGTGGAGGCAAACAGGCCACCAGGGCAAGACCCTCAGGAGTGACATTAGGACCCTTATACAGGGGACCTGAGAGTGCCCTTCCCCCTTCCATGAGGGAAGATATGCAGAAAAGGTGGCCATCTATGAACCAGAGAGCGGGCTCCTCCAGCACACCCAAGCTGTGGGGGTATAACTTCCTTGGAAAACAACGCGGCAACATTTAGTAAAGGAAAGACGCATATGGCCTATTACCTAGTAACGCTACTCCTATTTATATGCCCTAGACATGTGTAAAAATGTAAGTTACACAGCTGATAGTAACACCAAGAAAATAAAAACAATTCAAACATCCATGAATGGCCAAATAGATAATTAAATTGTGGTATATTCATATCATGAGATACTACAGAAACAGTGATGAAAGCAAAAATTACAATCGTACTACTATAACCTGGATGAAACTTAGGAACTTCATGGTGAGTGAGACACTGAATTACATAATGCATGAAATGTGATATCAAGCTCAAAAACATGAGGAGATAACAGTGTACTGTTGAGGAACACAAAGCTTAGTGGTAAACATGATGAGAAGCAAGAGAATTATAAAATATTACATTTAAGATGATTATAAAAATAAAACAAAAAATTAATTAAAACACAAATAAATAAAACAAAACAAAAGAAATTTAAGATGATTGTAGCAAAGGCAGTGATGAAAGAACTCAAAGGAGATGGTAAATGCTTAAAGTGAGCAGTGCCTTCAAAGATACCCATCACATATATACCTACTGTTCTCTATGTCTACTTCAAGTTCAGTAGTAACATTTAGTCTGATATCTTAAATAAAGTATTCTTTCCTTTCTCAAACTCTAATCCCCCAAACAAGTACTGCTGTTTCTATCTAAAACGTGTCCATTTTTCTTAACATCGACCATTATCTCCTTAACCCAAGGTACTTTTATCTCCCACTCCACAGCCAGCACCTTCCCAATCTATTCATCACACAACAGCTAGCAAAATCCTTTCAAAATTTAAGGATATGAAGCGCTCCCGTATCATTCTCACGCATAAAATTACCTGTTGTTCTTAGAGTAAGTACTAAACTTCTTACCTAGATTTCTGAGCTCCTGAATGATCTAGTTCCCTGCCTAGCTAACCAAACTCATTTCAGACAATTCTTGGCCTTGTTTGCAGAGCTCTGACCACTCAGGCCTGTCTCCTGTTTCTCAAATATGTCTCCCTGCCTCAAGGCCCTTGCCTGTACCATCTCCTCTGTCTGGAATGTTCTCACCAACCTAACCCTGGCCGGCTCAGACTTCTCATCAGGCCTCAGCCCAAATACCCTCTCCTCAAAGAGTCCTTTCCAACCCCACCTGCTTGTACCATCTGCTTCATTTCCTCCCCTGCACATATCACAATCAACTATTATCTTGTCCATGTGTACTGATTACCTACCATACAATCTATGAAATATAAGCTGCACAAGAACAGCAATTTTGTTAGTTTTTGTCTTTACCACAATTGAATCTGGAGCAATCAGTATAGCCACTTATTCAAAGAAATATTTGTAACAGAAAAAAAGTGAGAAAAGTGAATAAAATATTATAGAGAAAATTTCTTTCAATGTATAAGTAAAAATAACTACAATGCTCTCCTACAACTAAATTATTTCTATTTTCTAACTTAATAATGAAGACCTAAACAATTTTCATATAGGTCTTAAAGGACCACTATTATTTCATGAAGGTTTTATGCAACATTATACCAAATTCTACTAGAATCAATAGGGTAGGAATATTCTCCTGCAATACAGAATCTGTATTATGAATAAAAAAAATAAATTACAGTATAAACTGAAAAATAACATATAGATTTTATAGTTTAAAACTTAGAAAGAAGTCACTACACAGCAAAAGCATCCCCAAATCTGCCAGTAATGACCCAGAAAGAGAGGGGGGCTGTACTTCACCGAAGGACCTTGCCAGGCACACCCAGGCCACCTCTTACCAAGGCAGCCTAACAGGAGACAGCAGCGCGATCTAACCACCCTGCTGCCTTATGGCTGGCAAGAACTCTTTTATGTTAGGTTTCTTTTTCAAAAAGTTTTATTTACTTGAGAAGTTGCAAGAGAGGAGCTCCCATCTAGTTGTTCACTACCCATATGCACCTAATAGCTGGACCTGGGCCAGGCCAATGACAGGAGCCAGGAATTCAAGCCAAGCTCGCCATACAAGTGGCAGGAATTCAACCGCTTGGGCTGTCACCACTGTCTCCAGAGTTCACTGCCTGCCTTCAAGCAAGAAGCTGGAGTCAGAAATAAGATCTACATCCTTTTTTAAAAAATAGGAAGAATTCTTGAGGATTAAAGGCCTGACCACCTGTCTTCACTGCCCCACTCAGTGTAGATTAAAGGCAAAGAGAAGACAAAAGGAAAGACTCCTCACTCAAATCACTTCCAATATGAGCATCCAACCTGAACTTAACAGCAGATTTCCACTGTTACCACGGTGAATGTGTCCGATCCTATAACTAAATCCATATGATCACCACAAAGTCATCATAGAATTGTACAGAACATTCTGATTTCCATTCAGCTTGCCCACAATTACTAAATCTACTATAGATCAAGACTGTGAAAGACATCAGGACATAATCTGGCAAGTAAACAAATCAGTTTGATGACTCCTGATCTAAACGAGGGGAAGTGGGAGAGGAAAGAAAGGGTTTCTGGATAAACTAAAGAGGCTGAGACTTGAGAGGTAAGTAGAAGCAGGCCATGGAGCTGCAAGAGCAGGGGGACTTCTGGGCAGTCAGAGCAGTACACACCACATCCCAAGAAGGGCTCCAGCTGAGGGCAGGGGAAAGAGATGGATAAGGGGTCACAGTGCAAGAGTCCAACATGGCAAAGGAACTTCAATGTCTGTCTTCAGGCACCAGGGAAATCCTAACACATATTAAGCAAAGGAGAATCAGGACAGAACACATTCTCTGTCAGAAAAAGCACTCTGCGAGGAAAATGAAGAGGGCCGTAGTGCAGTGAATACAAGCATGCATGCTGGCGTCCAACAGACCTGGGCTGGAACACTGATTCGACTCCTATGGCTGTGTGATCTTGGCTAAGTTATTCAACCATTATAACGAAACAGTAAGTTATTATGAGGATCAAATCAATGTATGAAGTGGGCAAGAAATGTCATTGCAATTATGGTGGTGAAAATACAGATGCTGCTGCCGATGGTTGCTGTGCAGAACAAATTGAAAGAAAACAGACGGAGGCAAGAACAGAGGTTTGGCCACTATGTTAATCCAGACAGGAACAAACGAAGGATCTGAACTAAGGTCGTGGTCACAGGAAAGACTAAGGCAGAAATGAATAGATGGGGACGACTCTGACGACACTGAAGGGGAAAACCCACAGGACTCTGTGACAATTACTTAGGATTTATGAAAGGGACAAAGTCCAGGATGGGTTCCACAATTCTGTGTCAAGCAGCTGGACTCACATCTGCCCTTCCTCACTCCCGATTCCCTGGCACAGTCCAGTCCAGCCTCTGACAAAACTGACCAAGGGGGCCCGGCACGGTGGCGCAAGTGGTTAAGTCCTCACCTTGCACGCTCGGGATCCCATATGGGCACCAGTTCTATACTGGCAGCCCCGCTTCCCTTCCAACTCCCTGCCTGTGGCCCGGGAGAGCAGTGGAGGACGGCCCAGAGCTTTGGGACCCTGAACCCGCGTGGGAGACCAGGAGGAGTCTCCTGGCTTCGGATCGGCATAGCATCAGCCGTTGCGCTCACTTGGGGAGTAAATCATCGGACAGAAGATCTTCCTCTCTGTCTCTCCTCTCTGTATATCCGCCTTTCCAATAAAAAAATTATAAAAATAAATCTTTTAAAAAAAACTGACCAAGGTTGTCAATGACCTGGGCGCTAACCCCACAAGGGCACTGTGTGGTCTGCACCTCACTTCACTGTCCACTTGCCCCACGGCTTTTGCATCTGGGGCTCTTGGTTCACCCATGTCCCTCTCGGCAGTTTTTATATGTCTTTTGATGACTTCTCTTCTAAACCCAGTCATTAAGTTTCTTAAGATTCAGTCTTAACTTATGCCTTCCATCCCCACTCTGTCCTCAGGTAATATAAAAGTTTATTTCTCCAGTTTTTATTTTTCTTCTAAGCTCCAGATCTGTACATCCAGCTGCCTACGTGACAACTCAGCAACTCAACATCTTCAATGGGCCACATGAATTCAACATATTAAAAACAATTCATCAACTTCCTCTCTCACTAGTTAACTATGCTAGCCAGAAAAACAGGAGTTTTCACTGATATCTCTTTCTTGATTCTCACTTTTTTGGTCTGTCCTTTCGATTCTCTTCTTTCCATCCACTCCTCTCCCTTTCTTCCCCATGTATAGTCCCAGCTACTATAATCTATTACTGGGACCTGCCACAGGATCCAATAACGTCCTCGCATTCACACAGTTCCCACTTGAATTCACTGTCTGTCCTGCAGCCAGGATGATCTTTTGAAAAGACAAGCTTAGTTATAGCATTCTTTACTGAAAACCCTTCAGCAGCTCCCTATTTCCTTCCACGGAGCACTCCAGGCTTCATGTGGCCTGGTTCTGTTGTCTCTCCATTCTCATTGGAGAAAATGCTATTCCCCTCTCTGTGTTCCAGGTCCTCTGGTTCTTCATTGACCTTGGAACATCACACGTTCCCCCATCAGGCCTTTACAATCACCATTCTCTCTGTCTAAAAGTGTCTTCTGCTCCCTTCCACTCCTGTAACAAACCTAGGCACAGGTCACTATCTCAGTGAATCATTCTAGCACCCTGAAGTAACCCCACCGAAGTACATCAAAAGCTGTGCTCTTCTGCATCCTCACCATTGTGATGCTCAGTGATTAGCAGGCTAATCATTAGGCTCATCACCATTAGCAGGCTCAGTCATTGCTTAAATCATGTCTATCTTAACCACCTGATTTAAACTCAAAAGGGGCAAGGGCTATGTCTACTTCTCTGTGCCACTGTAATCTCTGTGCCTGGAAGAATGCCTGGCACACAGGGTGTACTCAATAAACAGTCGTTTAACAGATCAACAAAGAAAAGAATCAGCCTGAAGAAAATGATCCCGGAAACAAAGGAAGACAGAGTTTTTAAAAGGGAGTACTCTATAAAGAAGTTGAGAAGGACACAGACAGCAGAGTCTCCGATTCTAAACAGCCTCTCCTCTGCATGGATCAGTTAAGGGGAGAGATCAAACTGCAAACACATTTTTAAATGCTCCGTGATTCTGCAGTTTAAATTGTATGCAATATTACAGCCAGAAATAGTAAAAGAATTTTCTGCTCATTCTATTTCTAAAAACTACAAAAACTGGTGAAAAAGTCATTTTCTCTGATGAGTGAAAAAGAGGATCATTATTTAAAGAAAAAAAAAACACTAAAGTAATAGATTACCTTCATCAATGTACCATGCATTTTTTGATTTGGACTGTGGTTGTGAGTCAACAGAAGACCCATTTAGGTTATAAAATAATTCAGATCTGTTTCTATTTCCAGGCTCTGAGGTAGATCCTATGGAACAAGAAAAGTTCCTCTTAAAATTAAAGTCAATATGTTGTGAAAGGTGTTTTTTTTTTTAATATGAGAAATAAAGCATGTGATATTAACAACAGTTCATATAACCAATAGATGGATACAAACACAGTATATTTTCTCATTATCTTCAGTTTTTAAAATCTTGGTAACCATTCTGGCAATGTAACAGGTTCTTCTCATCCAGAGTCAATACAGGAGGGAAACAGCACTAAGGCAGGCACATTTTATCTTTAAATAAACCCCTTTTTAGAACTCATTACCTGTGCTGAAGCTCATTTCTAAGTGTCAAAAATCATCTTTCCCCAGTTTCATGTGATGAAGCTGCTAGTTCACAAATTTCAACTATTAAAGTTGTATGCCATATAGCAACATTCTACTTTACATCTGACTGTAACTGCTACGGCATTTCCATTGTATTTGTGTAAGTTCATTCAATGACTTTCACATCACAAATATACTGCCTAACAATGCATTCTCTGAATATATCCCCATTGTTTAGTGCCATATGACTGCATTTCAAAATGGTTCTTTTTAGAATTAAAACTTTTCAAATGCTATATACAAATCAAGGTATAAATTCAGTTTAAAAAGACGTAAGGATAAACATTCTGAACTGGTTAATCACTAAACAGCTAAAGCAGTCCGACTTCTTACATATCCGATTTACCCAATAAGAGAGTTACTGTGTTGTGGGTACTCAGAGACCGTGGCCTGCTTCAGTATAACCTAAGAAAAACTGCACAGCAGAGAGCAGCTGAGTATCCAGAACCCACACTGTAACTGAGGGTTTATTATTGTTGTTGTTGTTGTTTTCTCATTTAAAACACTGAACTCAATACCTGTATCTAAGATCTGCTACAACATAATTAGCACACCAAGGCTAGTCATATTTAAGAGAGGGCAACAAGCTTGAGCTACCCTATAGACAACTATATGTTAACATGGAACACACTATCACCTTAAATATCCTACAATTAATTCCAAGTCTCATCTCCAAGGGCCTGACATCACATATTTCTTACAATTTCCTTTTAAACAAGTTTTAATAGTTTTATTCACTAGATAAATAAGGAAAACATATTCTTCTCCTAACCCATAACTGATGGACAAACAAAAATCAACTTTAAACTTTTTAAGTAAGCTATTTGGTATGTATGACTATCTTCGTATAAATCTGAAGTAACAATAACGACAAAGCTGTGGACTGCACACAGACTGGGAATAGCTTCCGGAAGAGAGACAAAAAGTTCCACTAAACAGTTGGAAATTTAATCTGTGCCATGTGTGATAAGCAAAATCCACACAATTAATCTCATGTATACTTTATTCTGTATTTTTCTGTCTACACAGGAGTATTTTACACAGTTGTAATTGCAAGCTATATACACAAATCAGCTTCAAAATTAAGCTGATTATGGACCAGCAAAAGTCACAAGTCCACAAGAAACTTTTCATCAGGTAAGAAATGTTGGAAACTCTTAAACAATAACATCTATATAAGACTTTTCTTTATAAAATTCATAAACTCTTAAAAATGTCTAAAATAAGTCTACATATATGTCATAGAGCAATAACTCATATTTTAATAGCATGGCAAATCAGGTATCACATAAATTACGAAGGGTCGTACCCTACAGATTCATACCTGTAGCCTTTGGTTTACTATGACTGGATGAACCCTTGTCCCCAACACCTCTGGACATAAAGGCAAGTTTGGGAGGTCTCCTTTCCTGTGTCATGCTATCTGAAACAATAAATATGTTTTTTAAATATAAGAGCAAATTTTGTGAAAGAGAAACAATAATTAAACAATGATAAAAAAAAACAAAACATAACTTTCCAATAAAAAACCAGATTGCTACAGTTTTCAAACTTCTTCTTAGAGGCCACCAGAAGGTGAGGAAACCAACGCCCTGCTTCAAGAGGCACTTTCACCAGTGAACACAAGCCGAGTACAGGTTAGCCAGACGCCTCAAGTGTCCAAAATTTACTCACTTGTAGGCCATTTTAGGGCTTAAAATACTGCAAGAAAAGACCTCTTCACAGTTGTTGGAAACCTTTCCCAGAACACCCTTGGGCATTACAAAGTGTTCTGTACTCACTTATTTCTGTAAGATGCTGAGATAAACACAGATAAACAATTTCTATACTGCATAAAAGCAACAGCTCTAATATGCTAATGTGTCTGCTGAATCTCTCAAGAAAGGTCGAGGGAACTTATACCATTTTTTGTGCTATTCGACCCAGCATCTCAGATTAACATATTTTCATGGGATTATATTTTGGAAAAAATGCATAGTCGAGAATATGTTTTGCGGTAAAGGATATACACACAAAAAACATACATGAATGTTCGGAATAGCACTGATGTATTTATAAGCACTTATTCATATAAACAAGACAACATACAGAACTATAGACAGATCAATATTAGAGAAAGCCGGAGACATAAAGCAACAATATTTTTGAAGAAAACACTTAAATATTTCATTTTCAAATAGAAGCATAACAAATTTGGCAAGCATGCCCTTGAGGTTGAGGTATATATGCCTTTAAAAGCCCAACAGCATTCACAAGATTTCAGACAGATCAAGCCAACGTACGAGAGTCAGGGTGGACAGCTTGTCCCCTGGAAAGTTCCACAACACAACTTGGGAGTCCAACATGACACGTAGGAGTCCTACCTGATAAAGCTGCATATCAGCAAAATGATTGTCACGCACAGCGGAATTTTGAGGACAGAAAGAAAAAAAAGAAAGAAAATTTATACTATTCAAACACAAGAGAAAAGGAATTTAGTGGGGGGAAGGGAAAGGCAATCATACTGGATTAAGCATGGATAAAGAGGCTTGGTAACTTCTTTCCAGGGGTAGGAAAATCAAGGAACGCACCAGGACACTTCAAAAGCTCATGAGAAAATAAAACTAAAAGACATTTATTTGGGGGCAAAAAAAAAATTTTTTTTCCATGAGCTTTTCCAAGTATCCTCATACTATTAAACTAAATCTTAAACACTCTGGAAATGATGGAATACTGGGATAATACTTTAACTCAAAAAGGATGCTTATTGAGCAGATTTTGGCTAAGTGATAAAGTAAAACAGTAACTATATACTGACACTTTCAAGTTCATTTTGTTATTACCACTGAGAGCAACTATGGAAAGAAAATCTTAGTCACTGGGAAAAGTACCCAAAATATAGTATATAAATTGATGAATGGAAAATAATTTCAACTCCCTAAAATGACAGGGAAAGTAATGGAAAATGGCCTGAGTCTTTGGGCTCCTCGTCACTCACAGGGGAAACTTGTAGGAGTTCCAGGCTCGTGGTTTCAGCCTGGCTGTGCCTTGGCCCTTGCAGGCCCTTGAACAGTGAACCAGAGGATGTAAGATCTTTTTCTTTCTCTGTCACTTTGCCTTTTTAAAGAATCAATTATTTATTTGAAAGGCACAGTGCTAGGGTTGAGAACTAGAGGTTGAGCTTTCATCTACTGGTTTACCTCCCAAATGGCCACAACATCCAGGACTGGTGCAGCTTAACACCAGGAGCCTGGAACTCCATCCTTGACTCTTAGAGGGGTACAGGGGCCCAAGCATTTGGGGCATCTTCAGCTGTTTCCCCAAGCACTTTAGCAGGGACCTGGATGAAAAAGCAGAGCAGCTGGAACTGAAACTGGCATCCATATGTCATAATATGTCATATGTCATAATACTGGCCTCCAAGTGGATAAATCTTTCAAAGAAATAATAAAACAAATTTTTAAAAATCCAAGAGACCGGGCCCGGCACGGTGGCGCAAGTGGTTAAAGGTCCTCGCCTTGCACGCCCGGGATCCCATATGGGCACCGGGTCTAATCCCGGCAGCCCCGCTTCCCTTCCAGCTCCCTGCCTGTGGCCTGGGAAAGCAGTCAAGGACAGCCCAAAGCTTTGGGACCCTGCACCCGCGTGGGAGACCCGGAAGAGGCTCCTGGCTTCGGATCGGCATAGTATCGGCCGTTGCGGCTCACTTGGGGAGTGAATCATCGGACGGAAGATCTTCCTCTCTGTCTCTCCTCTCTGTATATCCGTCTTTCCAATAAAAAATAATAAAAATAAATCTTTAAAAAAAAAACAGCCTGGAGTGTTGATCAATGCCACAAATCACATGGGTAAACAGTTAAATAATGGTACATCTAATAGGAAGTAATTATCAGCAATAAGAAAGAGCAAACCATTGACATATATAATAACAAGAATTGTTGCTGAAGATAAGCCAAACTTAAAAGATTATATACTGCACAATTTTATGTATATGATACTTCTTTAAAGGTTTATTTATTTGAAAGGCAAAATGATGGAAAGAAGAGAGACAAAGAAAGATATTCCATCTGCTTATTCACTTCCCAAATGGCAGTCATAACCTGGACTAGACCAAAGCCAGGAGTCAGGAACACCATCTGGAACTCCCACATGGGTCACACAGGTCATCCTCTCTCTACTGCTTCCCCAGGCACATGGTTAGGGAACTGATCAGAAGTGGAGCAGCCACCACTCAAACTTGGGTTTAAAC
Organism: Ochotona curzoniae; assembly: GCF_017591425.1. Lineage (NCBI taxonomy): Eukaryota > Metazoa > Chordata > Mammalia > Lagomorpha > Ochotonidae > Ochotona > Ochotona curzoniae. Next base: position 32,686 of record NW_024466778.1, read on the forward strand.
ATGGAAAGGAAGGATATGAGGGATGCTGAGGTCAAAAGTGGCAGTTAAACTCACTGTGCCACAGTGCAGGCTCCAGTAGACCTAATACTCTTGAACTGACAACATTACAGAACTGAAGGACTGATTAATGGCTGTAAGAGGTTAAGAAAGAGATGAGAGAAAATATGTGGCAATAAAAGGACAATATAAGGTATCCTTGTACTGAGAGGAATGTCTGCATCTTGACCATGTCAGTGTCAATCTGGCTGTGATGCTGCCCCAAAGTTTGATAAGGTGATACCATTGTGACAACTGGCTAAAGAATAAACAGGATTTCTCTTTGCTTGCAAGTCTGTAATAATCACAAATCTCTACAAATCATGATAAAGAGCTTGCTTTCAGAATGTAGAACGAATCCTCAAAATTCAATGCAGTTTAGCACGGAAGTTAAGATGCCAGTTGGAACTCCGCATCCCATGTCAGAGCCTGGGTTTGACTCCTGGCCCTGCTCCCAAGTCCAGCTTCCTGCTCATTTGCACGCTGGGTGTAGCAATGATGGCTGTGTGCCTGGGTCTCTTTGGGAGTCCCCGCTGAGTTCCAGGCTTCTGGCTTCCCCCAGCCCAGCCCTGGCTACTGCACTGCAGGCTTCAGGAGAGCCAGCCACTGTAGACCTCAGCTCCTTCCATTCTCATCCCCTCTCTCTCTCTCATTCTCTCTTTCAAACAATAAAGACAACTATTTTTAGAAAATAGAACTCTGGCCACCTAAATGACCACATGAAAGCAAATAGCACCGCACTTCCAAACCCCACAAGCTGACAGCATGAACTAGAAATGCAGAACTGTATTATTCAGGGGTCGCATTAATTGATAATGCTTCATCACACAACTTCAAAAACTTGAACATAAAGTCAAATTAGACAGCTTAGTGCTTTTAATCATTTGGGAACACATGGGAAGAAGAAAAATGTTTATAAACAAAAACCTCTCTGCTCCTCTCAGTTCCAGGTATCCACTCTTAGCCAGCAACAGCAAGCAGCCAACTGAAGAAGCCATCCCTATTCTCGCCAGCTGTTCCACTGTTCCAAAAACAGCCTTTTTTTTTAAATGCTAGAAATATATTAATTTTACCCTACAAATGAAGGTAATTGGGTAAGAAAGAAAAACTAGTGCTTCTCTTAGAAACACTGTGACTTTTTTTCTCCTCAAGAAAAGGGTGTTAATGATGACATGAAATTCAATGCAGGCGCATTCAAATAAGCTAAATTAATTTTCATTTAAACAACTTTAGTTCTTAAGGTCTATTTGCAAGCTTTATTTTGTTAGCAAATAAGTGTAATTTGTGTGTTATGCTTAAGAGCTGGTATCATTCTTAATTATCTTCTATTCAGGGTTGATGAATATCAGGCGGAATTCGCTTCCTTTCTCTCCACTGTAGACAGTCAGCCGTCAGCCGTGGAGGCCTGGGAACTCCTGATGCACAAGATCAAAGGATGCTTGACAAGAGACTCCCGAGAGTCTCAGGCAACTAGTTTGTGTAATTTTAATTCTATCATATCATTTAAGTAAACTGTAATTCTAAGTGTTTTAAAGACAAACACAAACTGCAAAGAATTCCTTGTCAGGTGATAGTTTCATCACAGGAAAAATAGAAATGGAAGCTTTCATCCTTTGGTTTCCTTTTTATGTACTGCTGTGGAAACCCAAGGCAATTTACATTTCAAACCAAATTGAGATATGGCACAGTGGACAGGAGGAAATCCCACTCTACGGGCAGATGGCGGGGGCGGGGTGGCGAGGAAGAAATCACCTCAGATCTTTATTCCATAACACTGGGGAAAATGCAATCAATTATACATAAGTCAACCTCATAGTTCAGGTACCTCTTTCTTAAATTACAATACTAACCTAATGATTTCACTAGTCTCTCAAATTATCCAATATAATAAATGAGATGCAATTGTGAAACATGCCAAACAAACCCAATTAAGACAGGTCAAAAAATAAGTTGCATTTAAAGTAAAATATCCCAGATTTAAACTGCAAAACACCCTGTGGAAATTCAGAAAACACCAAAGGAAAGGAAACCCATCAGCATGCTTCACCGGGTAAGGCAAAAGGCGCTGGGCTTATCCATGTGATTCTGGAGGAACATAATAGCCAGACTGGGTAAATAACGCAGGAAACATTTGCAAGGGATTTTCCCTTAGCCATCCAGCAAGCACACACAGTAAGATCTGTGCCACTCCCAGCCCCAGCCCTACCGACCTCCTGAATACCCGGTGGCATGGGGGCTACCTTGTGCATGGTAGATGTTTAGGGCAATCTCTGGTCTCCACCCACTAGGTGCCCAGGTAATGATCAAAACTGTATCAAGAGAGAGCCAAATAGCCACTGTGGGCAAAATCATCTCAGGCTGTCAAACCTTCAGTAACACAAAGGACAAAAACAGAGCAAGCTACATGGTTAAAAAGCAGACCATATCTCAAACAACAATGGACTGTAAAAATAAAAGCTAATCATAAATTTCATCACACCTCCCCAAGGAAATCCCTCCATTTGCTTTTTCCAGCTGCAGCCCAGCCATGGCCACAGCTGACACTGGGAGGCTGAGTCAGCACATGGGAGTCCGCTGTCTCTCGAATAAACGTTCCTCCTTTAACATCAATTCATTTATTTGAAAGGCAAAATTACATGGAGAGATAGCTCTTCTATCTGCTGACTCACTTTCTGAAAAGGCTGCCAACACCCAGGACATGGTCAGGCTAAAAGCCAGAAGCCTAAACTCTATGGATGTCTTCCATGTGGGTGGCAGTGGCCCAAGCACTAGGGCCTCTGAGCAGAGAGCCGGATCCAAGTGGGACAGCCAGGACTTGAACCAGCGCTCATATGGGATGCCAGTATTACAGCTTCACTCACAACACCACAACAACAGCTCCTCAAACAGTTTCAAAGGATTAACATTATTTTCTCTGACTATAATGCAACTGAGTAAAGAAGAGAAAAATGAAAAGTATAATTCGGGTTAAATCTTTTAAGATCCTGAAAGAAATTTTAAAATACTTTAAAATTAATAACAAAGTAACTACAAATCTAATTGCGCAGAATGCAAAATAGGCAGGTATGTTGAAATAATCCACAACTTTGGATACTTTACATTCAGAAAAAAAAAGACTGAAAACTAGTAAGCTAAGCATCCAAATTTTAGGAATCAGAGAAATCATAATACCCAAAAAGTCAAAGGAACACAAATCAAGAAGCAAAAAACTCAAAAATTGCTGAAATAGTAAATAAATATATCTAGAAACTATTAGGAAAGCTACAAGTTGGTTTGCTGAAATAGTACAAGTGAGAACTTCGGTAAGACTGACAAACAAGACAGAAAAGGTGAGTGGCACTGCCAGGTGAGCTGCCAGTTGTGATATCGGCATCCCACCTCAGCGCTAGTTCATGTCCTGGCTGCTCCACTTCCGTGGTCAGACGTGTTATCCATTGCGCCACTGGCCTCGTGCAAGCTGCTCCACTTCCAATTCAGCTCCCTAACAATATACCTCCCTAACAATATTCCTCTCCTCTTTGCTGTCTGTTCTGTCTTCCAGAGAAACAAATCTTTAAAATATTATTGGTGGGACCCAGCACAGTGGTCTAGCAGCTAGGGTCCTCACCTTGCATGTGCCAGGATCCCAGGTGAGCACTGATTCTAATCTTGGCGACCCTGCTTCCCATCCAGCTCCCTGCTTCTGGCCTGGGAAGGCAGTCAGGGATGGCCCAACACCTTGGGGCCCTACACCCACATGGGAGTTCCAGAGTGGGCTCCAAGCTCCTGGCTTCAGATCAGCTCGGGACAGGACATTCTGGTCGCTTGGATAGTGGGTCGGCGGACACATGATCTTCCTCTCAGTCTCTGCTGCTCTCTGTATATCTGACTTTCGAATGGAAATATATAAATCTTTAGAAAAAAAAATTACTGATGAAGTTGACATTTTCTCTTAAACAAACAAAAACAGAAACAAAAAACCCAGGGCACTACAATATACTGCATGAAAATAGAAACTTAACTGCAGGTACTTCTGAGAAGGATCAAAAACAAGAGTATTTTATGAATAATGTAATAACAACAAAAAAAACCCCTGACACTGATATAAAATGGATATATTTAGAAAAACTAAAATTTACAAAAGACTCCCAAAAAAGAAATAGAAAGGTTAGGAACATATAAATCAGCAGTTAAATATTCCCAGGAACAGTAGCTTTACTAAATAGTCAAGGAACAGGTGATTCTAATCTTAGGTAAACTCCAAACAAAACAAAACAAAACAAAACAAAATTACCCTATGCACTTTATGAGATATAGGATTCCAAACCCAACAAGGAAAGTAAAAGAGGAAAATTACAGGTTGATATTTTCCGTGAGCACAGTTTTTAAAAACAACATGCAAATACTAGCAAACTGGACCAAGCAAAGTATGAATCATGATGAAGGTGGAATTTGCATCAATTTGACTTCATATTACAAAATTAATAGATTAAAAAGAAAAGCAGATTATTTCAACAGAGAAAAGGGTAAGATTATTTTAACAAAGGAAAAATGATAAAATTCAACATCTGTTCTAGAAAACTTCCTAGCAGGTAAGTTGTCTAACCTGATGAATGGCCACTACACCAGTAAAATCCTGTGACAAACACTGAATTTAACAGTGGAACACTGACAGTACACCCTTTAAGATCAGAAACAAAACAAAATGCCACTCACGACTACTTGTATCCAATATTCTATTTAATGGCTTTAGGTTAGAGAATAAGAAGCCTTTTTTTTTTCAAACAAAAAGATGCAAGGTTAAAAAAAAGCAAAATTGTTATTACTTGCATATAATGATGACTGGCTACTAAAAAGTAACAAGTAGATAAATTCTAAGCAATTCTTATGACTTTAAAACAAAAATTGGTCCATATAAGCCAACTAAGATACCACTTTACCCTGGATGGGCTAAAATGGTATTGGCCAAGATCTGGGGAAATCAGAACACTTATACACTGCTAGCCATTTGTGCATCTCCAAGTCTGTTTTCCAAGAAAAACATATGCCTACAGAAAATCTGCCCTTAAATGTTCATTCCAGCCAAAAGATGAAACAACTCAACAAAATCTGGTAAATCCACACAGTAGAGCATTATTTAGGCACCGAAATACATGCTGTAACATAAATGAACCTTATCACATTATGCTATGTGAAACAGTCCAGTCCCAAGACACAAATATATGATATGATTCAATGTATATGCACTATCCAGAAAAAGCAAACATCCAAAAGGAGAAAGACTGTTGCCCAGGACTAAGGAGAGTAAAGAGAGGAGTGTCTGAGGAAAGGTACAGGGTTTCCTTTCAAGGCGATAAAGATTTTTTATTTTTTACATATCTACAATTCTATTTTACATACCAATGAGCACACTAAGCTATATTAAGTTACACACTTTAATGAATTGTGAAGAATGTGAAATGAGACCTCAATAAAACTTTTTAAAAAGCAACTGTATTTCTAGACATCTGTAAACACTGTTACAAAATATGTTTTACTTCATATTGCATCCTACTGGATGCAAACCCTTCGGGGAGAAAATATAACATTTTACTAAAAGGAGATTAATAAAAGAACACACTACAAAGCTCATGCATTAGAAACTTTAATGTCAATTCTCCAACTGCTTCACAGATTAATTGCAATTCCAATTAAAATCCTAATGGAACTCTAGCGCAATATTTGAGAAGCTGATAGTTAGCAATGAGAGGCCAAGGGTCGGTAACAGTCAAGGCACTCATTAAAAACCAAGGAAATGTGTTTTCCCAGCTGTAAGGACTTCTTCAGCTATGAAACTGCAGGCTAGGAGGCCTTCATGTAAGGAAAGAACAGAGCCCACAAAGAGAATTCTTTGCTCCAAAATTGCTATCTTTTATTTCCGTTTTCCACAACGTTTTTTGAAGTACTCTCGTGCATATGCAGAAACTTGATCTATGCTACAACCATGGCAGATCAACTTGGGTATTTGCACTAAGGTCTTAGAGCCTACAAAAAAATAAAATCTAGATGGATTACAGAATCAAATCGGAAAAGCAAAACTGTCATGCTTACAGAGGATAGCTCAGGGTAGGAAAACTCCAATTATTGAGAGAGGACAAGTGTTACTAATATTAAAACATAAGACGATAAAGATCATTAAGAACAATGCAGGGCTGAAATACGGGCGGAGAGAGGCAGATAGACAGGGACAGAGTAAAGCAAAGAGGCTGGTGGGGGGAGGGATGGGAGACAAGGGGAGCTGTTGCATGGTGGTAGACTCAGCTGGATGTACAATGTCAACGAACAGATAACAGTGACGGTGGCCCAACACGACAAGGTGCTCACCGCCACGGAACCCTACACTCAGTGCAAATGAGAACTCTTGCAATGCCTATTTTGCTACCATGAAAAACAAACAGCAACCACACACACAAGAAAAGGCAAATGACAATCGGGGTTTGAGGAATGAGGCACGCCTTCACCTTGTACTAAAAAGCTTGCCTCCTTAACACATAAGGAAACTGGTGATAAAAAACTGACAACACATACAAAAGAATGGAAGAATAGTTCACAGAAAGAGAAAGAAAAGTGGTTCTTAATCACGTGAAAAGATATTCAGCATCACTCATCAGAGAAATGGAACTAATGAAACACATTTCTCACCTATTCAACAGAACAAAAAAATTCACCATATACTCTCCTGGTGAAGCTTGTATTCTGCTGACAGCCGTATAAACTGTATAAATCCAGCAGAGAAAGCGATGAGCCATGTTCAGACCAACCTACATGCCTGCACTCACGCACCCAACAACCCCACTTCATCCTGCAGATACTCTAGCAATGTGGACAAATTTACCCACAAGGCTACAGAGGCATTGTTTGGAAAAAGTAGAGGTTCAGACATAATCCAAATATCCGCCAACAGAAAACTGGTTAAATAGATTATGAAAATTTTCCTCAATGCAATAGAAAATTATACCATCCTGAAAAAAAAAAGAACTAGACTTATAAAGAACACAAACATAAAAAAATGAAGAGAATAAAACAAAAGTCAGGATGGTGTACATGATATGCTTTTATTTCAAAAGGGGGAACAAGAATACATGTTTCTACGCACTTATGCATTTGTACAAAGATATCTAAAGAACTAACGCAAGTGGTTACCACTGAGAAGCAGGGGTGGGGTGAGTGGGCAATCGCAGTGAAGGAGGCAAGCATGGAAACACGAAACAAGATGCTTTAATGTACCTTTCAAAAAACTTGGAGATAGCAGAATGTATTTCTTACTAAAATTATTTGAATAACTTGGTAGAGTTTCAAATTTGAGAATCTATTCATCAAAGTTCAAATAATACAATGTGCATCATTACATGTAGGACTAGGTCTCAAACCCTAAATACATATATCCACATAGCCTAATGTGTCTAGAAGTGTCCTGATATCTGTAACCTACTTTAAAATACATTCAAAAGATAACGAGTGCATGGACACAGAGACGGAAGGACAGAAGACGATCATGGACACCAGAGGGCAGGGGTAGGGATGCTTGGGATACATTTTTTTCACTTCTCAGTGTGTTTGAAACTTCATAATAAAATATTTTATAGTATTTTATTAAAAATTTCTAAATAGAGAACTTATGAATCAAACAACTAGCAGAAAAACAGGCAAAAGACACAAACAGGTGCTAAGCAAGAGAAACATAAAAGTTCCATAAACATATGGGAAGCCATTCGGCCCTACTTATACTCGGAAACTAACTACAAATGAAAACCACCTGCCACTCTGCTTTTCAAACCAAGGAGAAAAAAATAGACTCCCTTTTTCTGAATTTCATATAATCTCTTTTCCCTCTTAATTTGAAAAATAAAATGAGAGAGACACAGAGTTCAACCGCTATTTCACTCTCCCAAATGTCTGCAACAACCAAGGACAGGCCAAGGTGAAGCCAGGACGCAGGAACTCCACCTGGGTGTCCCGTGTGGACAGCAGGAACCGGAACACTGGAGCCATCATCCACTGCCTCTCGGGTGTGTTAGCAGGAAGCTGGGCAGGAGGTGTGGAGCAGATGCCTGTGTCCCAAGCAGCAGCTTGACTCAACGCACCACAACACTCCCATATCACCTCTTCACAAGCAACCATTTTTAAAAGGTAAATTCAGGTTCAATTTTCCTTTACTCAGAACCCTCTGATGGCTCCCCAACTCCATCAGAGTAAAAGCCAAGAATTTATGCACTAGCCTGCTTGGCTCTGTTTCAGCAGCCACTCCTCACCTGTCCCTCCTTCTTCTGAGTCAGTCTGCCGCGGCCACAACCAACTCCTGTTACTGGGTAAACTGGCCACGCTGGCTGAAGCCATGGCACCTGCCTGGAATCTCGCGTGGCCTTTGTGTGGGATTATCCCATACAAAACAGAAAACCCAACCCACCACGCCACCGCTCCCTGTCTCTTACCTTGTTTACCCATTTATTTCTACATTCTCACCATCTTATCTAAGTTTACTTGTCTGTCCTCTCCTGGTAGGATGAAGGCTGTTCCATGGGAAAAATGCTAATCTGTTTCGCTTATTATTATTTCCCCAACATCTAAAAGAAGCCTAAGGCAGGGCTGAATAATATCTGAATCAAAGAACAACTTTTTATAAAACTGTTTTTTAAATAACAATCATTTATTAAAAATACCTGTAAGCATTTCCACTTACACATCAATAAAGTGTGTTATCTCCAGAAACAGGCATGAAAAAGTAAACTAAATATCGTTCAATGAAACAGCAAGTTTCCTGGATGTAAACTATTTCTTTTCAAAGGGAACCAAAGAAATAACTAAGAATCTAATTTGTAAGAAATTAAAAGCTGATTTTAAAGAAATAAAAAGAGCAAAGCACATTATATTTTTACAAAGCAAAACTGAAATGAAGCTACCATTTGAATCCCAAATCACCAACTAAATTCGTGCACTCTGGCTATAAAACTAAAAGCTAAAGTAGAAAGCATTTTCCATCTTCAAAAAGCAAGCAGGTATCACTTCCCACAACAACAAGAATACAGGAAACACACTCAGTGCAGGGTACAGGGAAATTTAGGGATCATCTACTAATTAGCCCCTTCATTTCACCAGAAGAGAAAAGAAACCACGAACCAGAAGGGGCCACGGGAAACTGGAAAGTTCTGTGTCAAGATTAGCAGTAATGGAAAACCACCAGGAGCAGAGAGCAAAGCAATCCTGCTTGTCTGTTCTGTTCTGATTCTTGCTATAGTAAAATCCGGCTTTTATAGATTTAGAGACAAAATATATCTCCATGGAAACAATTCTCCCAAGAATACATGTAAGACTGAAAAGTGTGGTTTTCTATCCTCTGTCTACACAACGGGAGCCTGAAAGAAACACTGCTCTGTAATCTGACCGGGCTGGATGGGAATTCTAACTCGACCGCTTACTTCGATCTTAGTCCTATTTGCATCCCAGGTTTATATCAGTAAAATAGGATTCATTTAAGACCTGCCTTCTAAATTTGTCAAGAATGTAAAAAGGCACAAGCTCTCATTTAAATCAGAATGTGGTGCATTCCTGTCTACCTGCAGACCTTCTGATGTTTGACTCGGGTTGCCTAAAGCTCTGTCAGAAGCTGCATGGCTGCTTGCACGAGCTGCACCAGCCTTCTGCTAACAGCTGGGGGATGGCTCTGCAGACCAGGCCAGCAAGGGAAACTTGTCAGTCATTCCGTGCTACTTGTTTAATGTAAAAGAAAAGGTTGGTTAAGTTTTAAGTTGTAAAGATGATTGATCAGTTTCTGACTGCACCACAAAGCCTGGTCAATTACACCATCAGAAAATTACACAACAGATCTCCTTCATCCTGCAGCAACAATCTTCATGACGCGTTCACCATTTCTGCTTTAAGGCTTCTCACTTAAACCAAACTCTGACTTAAACAGGTAACAGTTTATTACATTCTCTGACCTTTCTCCTTATCAAACAGGATTTCCTTCCTCCCTTCAACATGGATAATGGTCAAAGAAACAAAAAGAATGATAGTGTATAAACACTTCCTCACGTTCATATATTTCTGGAAAGGAAAGTGGAAACGCATTCCATTTAGTAATTCCATAATACTGAAGCAAAATTTCAAAAAAAATGTTCCATGAAGCGTAGATACTTACATCCTAACATAATACACATTTGACACTACACAAGACCCACCTGGGATGATGTCATTAATGTGCAGGAGAAGGGTGCTCTCCACGCTGGCAAAGCTGCACAGCTGGACTCCGTCAAACCTCCCATCCCAGTTGCCAATAGGGTTATCCTGGAAAGCAAAGACAACAGAAGCCTTAAAAACTTCCTCAAGAAAAACAGAAAGTCTCTGTTTTCTCTAGAACAGTCCTTTAGAATATTATTTTAAAGATTCATTTATTTTTATTGGAAAGACAGATTTACAAAGAGGAGAAACAGAAAGTTCTTCCATCTGCTGCTTCACTCCCCAAGCAGCTGCAAGAGCCAGAGCTGAGCTGATCTGAAGCCAGGAGCCAGGAGCTTTTTCCAGGTCTCCCACATAGGTGCAGTGTTCCAAGGCCTTTGGGCCATCATCTGCTTTTCCAGACCACCAAGAAGGAGCTGGAAGGGAAGCAGAGCAGCTTGGGCACAGACTGGCACCCATACAGGATCCCGGCACTTGCAACACAACGATTTAGCCACTGAGCCATCAAACCGGGTCTGGTCCTCTAGAATATTTTACACAGGTAAATTTTAACTAGCTTGCCTTCAAGAATAAATTAGAAATAAACATTCAAATTTTGTTTGCTTATTCATTTATTTTGCTTTGCAGGAAAAATCAAATTTATTATAAACCCATAAGACAAAGAATACTTTTTTTGATTCTCAGGAGTAACACCCATCTGAAGTTGAAGGCACTGTCTTGCATAGGAAGATATATTAATATTTCACTCAGAAACCTGTCCTTAATTAGCCTTTGCTTGCTCTGATTACTCTGACAATCTGAACTTTCATATGACTTTCCACATACAGAAAGTCTATCTTTCAATTGTTCTTTTGTCATTTTAAGAGCATGCAAGAATTTCTTCTCCACACAAATTAGGATAGACAGAGAACAACAAGGAAAGCTTAGAATCAGACAGGAAACAGTCAGCGTGGACTCACACATGCCTTACTAGGTAGGACACAAAGATTAGTTACTCCTCACTAGGGTATTGAAGATTTCTCTGCACACCCCTCCTAAAACTGTTCTGCACTTCAACTGTTGACATATGCCTTGTTAGAGTTATAAGCCAGTTTAGACTACCCTAAAATCTGCCAAGTTCAGCAAAATTATGCTTCAACACTGTGAACTGCTAAATACTAAAATGAAAATAGACACAAGACAGCTGAATAGTACCCTATAGCCATTTTAAGGTGTATAGAAGCCAGTTGTATATAAACTAAAATTGAAATGTCAATGAAGTAGTTACAGGATGTGGTTAAGAACTTGCATTTTTTAACATATTGGTTACTCAATACCATGTCAATTAATTCCATAATGTTGTAAATTACTGTTGATGTTATGTTGTGGCTTTTAATTGATCGGGATGATATTCTGCCAGCTCTGCCTTCAGACCAGAGATGGTCTCCCCAAGAAACCACTGAATTTATCTGGATAATAAGATGCTGGACTCCATGCTTGGTATATGCTTGCAATGAAAGAAGCAAGACTGGATTTGAACTGTAATACTGCAAAAAGGTGGAGAATCTACCATTGGGGAAACATATGGGGAGGGGTTGGGGTAATCCCAGAGCCTATGAAACTGTGTCACATAATGCAATGTAATTAATAATAAAAAAAATCACTATGGATGCAAATAAATTGAATAAATTGAAAAGCAAAAAAAAAAAAAAAGAATTTCTTCTCCAAAACAGACTTGCATATTTCATTATGGTTCAATGTAGTACCAACTAGCACAGTGCACTGTGTGGCATTACACAACTGCCCTGACTCCCAAGATGTTCAGCCATGAAATGTTCCTGGAGACAGGAGTGGATGAGAAAAACTACATTGGCCAGATCTTCCCTCTTCAGGAGTGGAAAGCAGCTACTGGAGCGACAGAGAGAGGGTGAGTCTGGCAGGACAAACCTCCATGCAGCCCATCCTAGGGCAGCAACATGATCCCTAGATCCTATCTAAGGAAGGAAAGGCATAAACAGCTTTGCTAAGTTTGGGACCTGAGCCAAATGGCATATGTGGTAGGGGAGGAAGTTCAAGTGTGCAAGACCCAGATGGAGCTTCTGGCTCCTGGATTCAATCTGGCATTTGGTGAGTGAATCTGCAGTAGAAGATCTTTCTCTCACTCACAGCCTTTCAAACAGATGAAAATAAGTACACATTAAAAAAAAAAAAAGAAAAGTATTCACAAAAGAGTGGTTTACCAGGGGTAAGAAGAGTGAGCGGTTAGGCTTCCTAGGTAAAATTTCAATATGGATGATGAAAAAGTTCTAGAGTAGATGGCACTTACAACACAACTATGAGAATGTACTTAGCACTTCTAGACTTCAAAATAATGGTCCAGACAGTAAAGTTTATACGACATATACGTTACCACAATAAAAACAATCTTAATGAATGATACCCTAAAACTCAAACTATTGCTTAAAAACATGTAGTTTTTCCTCCTCTCGTGTATTTTCTGTAAATGATTTTACATAATCATTAAAATCAGACCAGTCAACAAAATTTTGTGAAACATTACAAAAAGAGAAACAAGGGTTACAAATAAAAAACACATCCAAGAAAGACATCACACAACACTTAGCACTTTAGGTGTTGTTGCCATCACTGCTGTCTACTGTTCAGCCACACTTCGGCAAATTTAAAGCCTCGGAACATTATTTTGGGTTCTTCAAACCAGAAGAAAAAAAAAATACAATTCTACATCCAGCCGCCTGCCTCATTTCAATGTTCTTCTACCAAAGGGATAAATTAAAATACGTTCTCTAAAGTCCTCCATATTAGTCCACTTTAAATATTCAAAGTGTTCAGTTTGTTCCTAAATTGGTCATATGTTAACACATATATTCACAAAGATAATGTAATCCAAAAGTTTCTTACCATGTCCACACCAACAAAATATCCTAAGCTTTCTTTTCCTGGCAAGACATCACAGAATATAACCGTTCCGGATTCTATAGTTTCTCCAACTTTCAGAGAAACTCTGGAGTTGATTTCCAAAGGGGGGAGTTCAACCTGCATTGTGTCCACTGGACCTGCGTAATCACTTTCCAGTCCGTTGTCGTCATCTTCGAGGATTTCTAGCTTGTCCAAGGCAACAAACACTCCGCAGTCTTCATCACATTGAAATAACTGTTTGCCTTGATATAACCCATCGGTGAAACCTTGGCCACGACCTTCTTCCTAGTTTCCAAAGTGAGAGAGAGAGGGAAAAGATACACAGACACAGAAAGATGATCCATTTGAGGGATTTCAGGGAACTTGATCTGAAAAAGAATTCTAAATAACTGTTAAATGAAATTAACCATTATTAACCATTGCTATGGGCTTTAGGATTTTTTTTTTAAGGAAGAAGCTCTACCAGGTACTGATCTGATGTTTTAAAATCATAATTCTGTTATGAGCTGGACTCTACTCAACATGTATTTCAAAGACTGCTTTCATCCCAATAGTAAATTTTATTTTAAAATAACAGTAATGTTGTCCATTTCTTAAACACTTACTCTATGCCAGCCACTGTGTGAAATCTCCTATCAATGTACAGGAAATATATCACATGTGAGGACGGTTGTCATTCTACAACTGAGGAGGCAGATTTAGTGAAGTTAAGTATGTTGCTTAAGCAACCTGGCAACCCACCTAGCAAATGACATAACTGGGATTCAAAACCCCTACTGTCCTACAATCACTTCTTTAATAATTAAATCAGAAAGCAAACAAGGCATGAAATTCTATTTGCAAGACTGTCAAAATATAATTGACTTTTAAGTTCTTGAAGATTAATATTAACCCTGGAAATAAATTACTGAGTTCTTGAGTCTCTTTCGAGCAGAAATAACTTCTAAGATAGTTTTAATATATATTACCAGGGATAGCTATAAGCAAGTTTAAATCACTGTAACTTACTTTTTTTAACTCTCCTATCTAAACTGTCTTTACTTATTCACATACATTAAAAAGAACTGAGAAATCTGTGGATAATAATACCACGAGCTAATAATTTTTAACTGATTAGAGCTGATAACATTTTATTTTAATACAAGCAATGTTAAAATCTTTTCTTAAAGATTTATTTTTATTTTTATTGGAAAGACAGATTTACAAAGAGAGGGACAAAGATCTACCATCTGCTGGTTCACTCCCCAAATGGCTGCAATGGGCAGAGCTGAGCCAATCCAAAGCCAGGAGTTTCCTCTGGGTCTCCCACATGGGTGTAGAGCCTCAAGACCTTGGGCCATCCTCTATGGCTTTCCCAGGCCAAAGCAAGGGGCTGGATAGGAAGTGGAGCAACTAGGACAAGAATTGACACCTATATGGGATGCCAGTGCTTGCAGGCAGAGGATTAGCCAATTGAGTCATGGTGCCAGCCCCACAATGTCAAAATTTCTATGAAAATCTGTAATAACTATGACTTATTTGTATGTGTATATTCCCAACATAGTAGGCAGTTTTTCTAAAAACTTCAGGCATCACCTTTATATCAAGTCAGTTCATAATTAAGGCATTTGGCACAGTGGGGTTAAGTTGCCACTTGGAGGGCCCATATCAGAGTGCCTGGTTCAAGTCCTGGCCACTGTGCTTTCCAAGCCAGCTTCCTGTCACGTACATCCTGGGAGGCAGCAGATGACAGCCCAAGTGCTTCAGCCTCTGCTGCTCCTATGGGAGGCTCAGACGGAGGTCCAGCCTCCAGGACTGGCACAGCCCCATCTGCTGCAGCCATCTGGGGAGTGAACCAGCAGCTGGTAGATTATCAATCCCTCACTCTCAGTTTTCCTGCTTTTGAAATAAAGCCAAAATAAATCTATGATTTTTAAAACAGATCCTAAAGATGATGAACATCAAATATTATCTCACACTTGTGATGCTGCATTCCTGAAGAGGCAAGAGACAGATATGTGTAAGTGCATACAGACACACGGAGAGCCACAGACACACCGGGTTGCTGAGACGGTTTCTCCATCTTACCAGCAATTCTACGCCGAAAAAGATCCCCGACACTGTCCTCTCTGCTAACAGGGGTCCCCTGAACCGCACGACTCCAGGAAACTTCTCTTCCCCGGACCGCAGCTGCACCTTCACAGGGCAGCCCACGTCGATCTGGAGGCCTTTACTGAGTCTGCTCCTGTTCTTAAACAGGCTGAACCTCTCCTCACAGTTGGTAATCGCCAAGAGTAACTCTGTGAACTTTTCATTGATTTCCACAACGTCCTTCTCATCCACAAAGAGAACAGCATGGGGTGGCTCTAGGATTTTTAATCCGATCTGATTTTTCTTGCTTTTGGCAGAAGGGATCCTCGCGTGGCCCAAGGAGCGGTCTTGGACGTACTGTCCTATACTCCCCTTCGGGACTTTGAGGAGCTTCTGCGTTTGCTTGTCTGTGACGCTGCATTCCTGAAGAAGCAAATAAAAAATTCGCTCTTCCCAGTAGGATGAAGGGACTTTTTCTTGGCCCCATAAGCCTGAACTCATTGTGATATTCACTTTAAAACAGTAACTCAGAAAAAAATGGGACTACTCGTAAGTTTATGGTGAAGCCACAATAGTTGAATTCACTGGCAGTCCCCAGGCACGTGCGGAGCAACTTGGTGTCCATGCTGTAAGAGGGCAGAAATCCAGGCGCCTGGGGAGGAAGCAGAAGGAAAATTCACGCTGTATTCTGTGCGACCTAAAATCTTATTTGACCAGTAAACATGCGCTTACACGAAATATTTCCAAAAATATATAGATATACATTGTACATATCTACTGTAGGTACAGGAAATGCAGTAGTAAAACATTCCCGAAGACAATCATGTTTATAAGGCACTGAAATGTATAATCGGATTCCAGCAAAAACTTCGAAGATGACCTTTAAAAATACACATACTCTGACATTTTTTTAGCTTGAAAAAGGAGCAATGGTAATGGATTTTTGTCTAATTTAATAGATAGGCTGCTATTCTTAAGCACAGCACACATTAATCTTACAATTCAAAAAGGCTATCATTTCAGAACAGGATACGTAAAAAGTTATCTAAGATAGTGCTTAATATCTGTATCAATAAAAACATCATAAAATCACATTCAGAAGCTGTAACCACAACTCATTTATGTGTATGCCATCTTCTGATAAGGGAACATTTCATCTCTGACTCAATTTCATTTTCTTAATCTTGTATATTTTGTCTGAGGTAAATGTTAATCACATTCATCATACCAACATCTGATGTCTCACAATCACAAATACGAGCTACTCGGCCTGATTATATCAAAAGACAGTTTGGGCTGCAGGCATGGGGTATGGCCATAAAGACTCCACGGGGGTCGAGTGGGCAGCACGATGGCCTGCAAGCTCTGGCATCCCACATGGCCACCAATTGTATCTTGGTTGTTCCACTTCCCTTCCAGCTTCCTGCTTGTGCCCTGGGAAAGCAGTAGATGATAGCCCGAAGCCTTGGAACCCTGCAGCCACACGGGAGACCTAGAAGATGATCCTGGCTTCGGATTGGTTCAGCTCTGGCCACAGTGGCCTTTTGGGGAGTCAAACAGCAGGTGCAAGTTCTTTCTATCTCTCTTTCTCTCTGCAGATCTGCCTTTCCAATAAAAATAAATGTTTAAAAATAAATAAGACTGCTAGGCACATGTGCATCTCTTAACAGGGCCAAACTTTGAGTTCCAGCATCAATCCGGTGGCAGCTTTGAGCAAGTGCTCACCCTAGCAGCAAACAGCTGGGTCCCTAATACGTACATGGAAGATCAGGACTGAGGGCCAGGCTCCTGGCTTCAGCCTAGTCCATCTCTGGCTGCTGAGTGAACCAGCAGCTGGGTAATTCTTTCTCTCTTTCACTTTCAAATAAATACAATAATTTAAAAATATTTTCAAATTTTTATGAAGAAAATTTTCAGACATCTGGTCTTGAACTGTGTAACAAAGGGCATACAATTGCAACACAAATATATTGAGTTGCAGATACTGATTGTAACTATGGAATGTCTTAATGCCATAACTTTTATTTCCTTTCAGCTTCAAATTTGCATTTGACTTTACAACAATAATAATCTTTCACAATTCAGCAGCTACATTCTCAACCTTACTTGAACTGATGGTTTAAAGCTACACAACTTGTTCAAACTGAGACGTCACTATTTTAATTATTTTTTAGAAAACGTGAGGTGCCATGCATCCTCTGAAGGGAGTACGTGGCTTTCTGGTGTCCAGGTGCAGGGCTCATTCCCACCTCCTCTCAGCCAGAGGCACCCACTTCCATTATTTTGAGCAATGGCAGCAACTGACAGCACGAGCCTATTTACCTAGCCTAGTCCTGTAATATAAAACACTCCTAAGACCAAGCAAACCAAATTTTAAGTTTCAGAATTTAATTTAATGATGAAACCAACTGGCAAGTCTATACACAGGGGAATCATTATTCTGGGAAAAACTACTGCCTACTAAGCTTCTCCTCCCACAGTAAAAGGCCATTCCCTGATAAGTCAGTATGGGACCTGCTCAAGACAGGCTGAGCCTGGCACCCCTTCTGACCAACATGGGCAACATGCAACGAGAACAGAGGCAAAGCCAGCAGGCAGTGATGCCTTGCGTCTTGCTGTAATGGGTTTGCCTTAATGCCACTTGAGGGCACTGTCTACTTCAGCAGGCACGGCATCAATTTCTCTCCGATTTGCTCTTACATAAGGCACCTGTGGAAACCTCAATTTTGGCAGCATGTAACCCTTGTTGTCGTAGGCGCTGCCCACTCCACAACCTCAGGACTTGGATCTGCTCTTTTAAAGCACCAATAGGATGTGTTTGGCATTTTTCACCCGGATGCTTTTAAAGCAGCCTTCTTTGTTCTTGGTCACTGAGTTTTCATTATGAATACACACGGTGCCATGTGCATGTGCTGTCACTCTGTGCATGGGCTGTACATGACGCTGCCTGAGCTCTGGGTCTGCTTCCTCCACAGCCACAGTCGAGTTTTCTCTTGCAATCAGCCATTTTCTGTGGTTTCCTGTAGTATGCTTTTGACTCCTTTTTAGGGCTTTGTTGCTTACCAACTTACCGCCTCTACCTAGTTCTGAGAAGCCACATGATGAAGTACATGTGTGTGCTTTGAAAAACAAACAAAGCAGCAATAACAGAGAAGAGAAATAACCTAAATTCTGAGAGGATCGTGAGGAGGGAAGGTACAGAAGCTTTACTGCACAAACATAATTTTGATCATTCTGAGAAGGTTCTGATAGACAAAAAGTAACTTCTAAAAAAAGAGAACCGGTGCTTTGGTTCCATTTGAAATAATAATTTACACTTTTTGGCTGACAATTACAAATTACCAGTCAAAGCAATTCCATCAGCATTTTGAAAAGAAATACTTTTCAACTCCTAAAAAAAATATATTTTCAATATTAAAATCAGAAACTGCCTTGAGTCTTAATAATTATTTAGAGGGCAACACTTCCCACTGTGTTGGTTCTCCATGTCACAATTTAAAATAAGAATTGAGTGTTAATAGAATATTCTGTCGACAAAACCAGACTACTATATGCAATGCAGTAGGACATGACATAGTAAATGAATTTAATTATAAAACTGCTTTTTGTAAGTTATTCAAGGAAGATAGTCTCTGGTAAAAATTGACATAACTAATTGGTTTTTAAAAAGTTGGGAGCAAAAGCAGTTTTTATGAAGCATATTCTAAAGGAAGCCAAACAAGGAGCTGTGGCTTTTTTTTTTTTTTTTTACTTGCATTAACTCCATGAGAACAAGCTTGGGCTCAACATCTAAGCAACAGATCACGTTAGACAACCTGAATGGCCGAAGCAAAAGTTATAAAATATTTAAAACACATTACCCCAAAATAAAAAGGATGTGGTCTTCCCTCTTTTAGAAAGACCGCAGTAAAAATAGGTTTGAAACTATCCTATTAAAAATGGATTCTCTTCATTGCAACTGATAAAAGCCGAACAGGGAACTAATGGTTCTAGTCTAGGGACATACTAGATGATAGATTTAATGACCATTAATATTCTTAAAATAGCACCATTACAGCAAAAAAAAAAAAAAAAAAAAAAAAGCTAACACACACTTTCACTAGAACTAGTCCCAGCATTCTTCTTATAAGCAGAATAGTCACAAGAGTTGAGAGCTCTGGGCCTGGCACCATGGCACAATAGGTTAATCTTCTAACTGCAAATACCAGCATCCCACATGGGTGCCAGTTTGTGTCCCAGATGCTGCACTTTTAATCCAGCTCCCTGCTTAAGGCCTGAGAAAGCAGCAGACGATGGTACAAGCCCTTAGGCCCCTACACCCATGTAGGAAAACTAGAAGCTCCTATCTCCTAGCTTCAGATCTGCCCAGCTCCAGCATGGCGGCCCTTTGGGGAGTGAACCAATGGATGGAAGATACCTCTCTCTCTCTGTCTGAATCTGCCCTTCAAATGAAAATAAAGTAAAAAACTTCAAGTCTTAAACTCCAAGCACGAAAACCTGACTGAAGACCCAGGAAAGATTGAACTCACATTGTAAATGAGTTCTTTATCAACCAGGAGAGTTGGTTTGTGGGTTTAGGAATTTTATGCACCGGGACCAGGCTTAGACACTACAACTGAGAGAAGACTTAAGGTTTGTTCACGTCAGCTGCCTTCAACACGTCACCCCATGTGCACTCGGCTTCTGCCTCTCAGGAAAGATCATTAGAGCAGAAACGCAAGGACAAGACAGCACGGCCAAATCCAAAGTCAGGGGAGGGCAGGTGTCGGGGCAGGGGGAGAGGGTCAAAGGCAGGGAGTCACTTTCACTGGCCTCTCTCACTGCTCTGCAGGTCGAATCAACTGTGTGAGTGAACGTGTCACAAAAGACCCGGCCAAATACTATCTGATTTCAGGCCAGATTAACCACTGATATCCCTGTAATCACTTAAAGTACCAATGAAGATTACCACAGAGTAGGAATACAATAATATACTTAAACCTAAAACCATGCAGAACAAAAGGCCTGCCTTTGGTCAACCCTGAACACGAAACAGGGCCACCTGGCTTTCAAAACATCTGGTTACCTGAGCTTCCTGAGGGTTCGGATGCTGGTAGAGGGGAACTGAATGGATTGAGATTAAAGTCATTAAATCAAGATGAACCCTGCAAGGCACAAACACTGTACCACTTTCCCATGAGTGCAATGGAAAATAGATCAAAAATTAAGCTTTATACACAAAAAAGAAATATTAAAGAAGAGGCACACCAGGATCCCATATGAGCACAGGTTCCAATGTCAGAGGCCCCGCTTCCCATCCAGCTCCCTGCTTGTGACCTGGGAAAGCAGAAGAGGACGGCCCAAAGCCTTGGGACCCTGTACCCGTGTGGGAAACCCAGAAGAAGCTCCTGGCTCCTAGCTTCAGATCAGCGCAGCTCTGGCTGTTGCAGCCACTTGGGGAGTGAATCAACAGATGGAAGATCTTCCTCTCTGTCTCTCCTCCTCTCTGAATATCTGACTTTCCAATAAAAAAATAAAATAAATCTTTAAAAAAATTTAAAGGAGAGAATGTTATGTTCTAAAGTAAGTAAACTGATAAGCAAACAAAGAATACATAGCACAAAGGCACATCATTAGCTATCCAAAACTCACGATGGTTAACCTAGCCGGAAGATCCAGTGTCACGTTCATTCTGCAGTGTTATCAGGTTTTACCGTTCCTAATAACCTCACAAAGACAGGTGTAATTCAAGAACTTTTTGTATCTCCTGAGATATCCTACCTGTCCCAAAAACCACAGGATGCTATCCAAATTCAAATTAAACTTGCAACGTGGAAATACTGCCCCTAATCATATAATTATATAAACGGCAAAGAGGTTAGGAAGATCAGACTCTGGAGAGCTGGAATGACGACTCTCTTAGGAAGGAGCATCTCTCACTAAAGGAGCAGGTTGTTACAGCCTTAATCAGCTCTAGAAGAGGAATACAGAGATCCCAGGACCGGAAAAGGAACTTAAGTTTAAGGTTCCCCATTGAGTAACTTGGGGCATGAGGACACAGTGCCTAAAACAAGGAGGATTTATTAGATGACCAAATATATATATATAACCTGACTCTCTCACCTACATGTTCCTGTCAGAAAAAGGAGAAACGCTGCTATTTCACTGGAGGTGAGCCAAGCAACACACTCCCTACCAGAATTCCCTGCACACCTGCCAGAGCCCAGACCACAGCCTGCCAGGGGGCATTCGACACCTGAGAAACAAATGGAAAATTTCTGCCTACCTCTAGAGTGAAAGCCCAAACTCCCCTTCCTCAGCCTGTTTTTAAGTATAGAAAATCGTCTTCCAGGTTTAAAAGGAAAAAGGAAGGGAGATGGAGGTATTCAGTGATTTATGGCTACAGCTTGATTCTCTAGACTACGGCTGGCTCAACAAAGCCAAGGTCAATTCTCACACCATTTCTTTATTACACAGGGAAGAAGAAAACAAATGAGGAGAATTTCGTAATTAAGAAACCAAGTTGCTTCAAGACTCGTTGGAAACTAGCTTCCTAAAGCCTCACACTTAGGAATTTTATATAACCCAGAAATGTAAGATCGCTGTGTGAAAATCAGGAACAAAACGGCAGATGAAGACAATCAGCCTTCTCTCTTCTTGTGCTAAACACTTCCTTAAATCAAACACAACCACAGCACTCGCAGGCACCCAGACCACAGAAATCATGGCTGGTATCTATATATAAAGCGCCCTGGCCCTATCATCCAAAGGCAGGCTGCCGAACAAGGGCACCATGAAATTCTGTAGCAGCTCATTAAGGAAGGTTCTGGCAGTTATCAACATTCAGACAACAAGAACTCCAACAGGAATTTGCAACAACTTATTCCCTCCTCCCCCCCCCCAATTGCTGTCCCAATTCCAAACCACCCACTACTCAGTGGGGGAATGGCAGGCTCAATTCTTTGGGCCATTCAATGGGCTTGGGGACTGAGGGCAGCATGCAGAAAACCACCACATCCCAAACCCCCGCCCCGTCCCTGCTGGCCAGTTTTTTGTTGTTGTTGTTTTGTTTTGTTTTTGGGGTTTTTTTTTTTTCTTTCCTGAAGCCGTGGGATGCAAAATGCATCATCTGAATTGGCCCTGACTCCAAGCCCAAGAGGAATGCTCTTTAGCTAGGGCGACAACTTTCCAGAGGAAACGGGGCAAAGTGGCAGGGAGAGTGGGGGCGAAGCATCTGCAGGTCAACAAGCTCCACAGCCGCCCGATGACAACCAGCCTAAAACACGCAAATGCCAGGGGGTGGCACAGTAAAGATGCCAAGCACATGAATAGCCCAGCAGCTGACCCAGAGGAGCACCCAACTCACAAACACCATCTTCCTTCATCACCACGATTTCCTCCACCACAGGGTTAACAGGATGGAAGGGGGGGGGGGGGCAGAATACCTGTCGCAATAGGGCGCACCTTTCAACTACAGAACTCCGGGTTGTTGGACAAAACCATCCTGAACCTGGAAAGGGGAAACTGAAAGAAAAAGCAGAACACGCCATTACGGAGGTCAGAACCCCGACTGTGCTTCCTGGACGGCAGCTCCAAGTACCTCCAAATCAGCCCTATCCAAGCGCTCCCCTCTCCCTCCCCTCTCCCTCGCCGCCTCCATCCCAAAGGGAGCTACAGCGACCCGGGGCCCACAGCAGGCAGGCGGGATGGGGGGCCTGCCCCAGTTTCCCCGTCTCCAAGGGGGCAGCGGGCAAAGAAGCAGTCTGCGTCCCGTACTGTCCTCACCCCCAAGTCCTCTGATCTCCGGAGGGGGTCCCAAGCGACAGCGACCACGCTGCCACCACTTAGGATCGATCCCTTCTGGGAATGCACGGCCAAAAGGGGAGCCCCTGGGTGTGGGAGCCCGGGCTGACGTCAGAGGGCTCAGCACCTCCTGGGTTAGGGCAGCTAACGGGCCGGCGCCGAGGCCCGACGGTCACCGACGCGGCTCCAAGCGCCCTGAGGCCGGGGACGAGCGCCTGAGGGGACTGGGCCGCCGGCCACTCGGCTGGCCCGCTCACTCGCTCACCTCGGGCGGCCGGACGTAGCCCGCCGCTCAGCCAGCCAGGCCCGCGTCCCGGGCCGGCTCCGGCGCCCCACACCCACCGCCCCAGTATTTACCTCCGACGCGCGAGCCCCCGCGCAGCCGAACCTGCTACCTGGGCCCGCCCCCACCTGCCCCGCCTCCGAACCGCCCAAGACGGAGGGAGGGAGCGGGGGCGGAGAGGGCAACCGCCGTGCCTGCCAATCGCAGCCCGAGAGGCCTTCCTACGCGCGCCCTGATTGGGCCTCCTTGTGACAGACCTTCCTCCAATGGCTGCCCGCCCGGCGCCAGCTGAAGGGACTTTCCGCTCTGTCAAGCTCGGTGGAGCCAAAGGGAAAGCAAAGAGGGAGGGCGAAGGAGAAGGGGGATGGGGGCGGGGAGCTCTGCCTGACTGGCCGAAAGACTGCGGATGCCGCGTTGCCATTGGCTGATATTGGAGCTGGGCGGGGCGCTATGCTCCCCCGGCTCCACCTCCCAAGCGCGTGCTGGAGTCTTTGCTCTTGCCTTCAGCTGTCAAAAGGAGGTAAAGGTGGGAAGAAGAACCCAGAGCAGAGCTGGGAACTGGATTTCAGAGTTCCAGAAAAGAGCAAAGCTTTAGAACCAGACCGAAGTTCAACTCTTCTGCTCTCTTGATTAGTCACCAGTTGTGGGAAAACTCTCAACTTTTCTCTTCTGTAAAATGGAGATACTTGTGTCACCTGACAGGAATGTTGTGTAAACTTAGGAGTTAAAAGCGACCTGCGAGCCCTGCTGCTCACTGAGCGGCCTTGCCCACCTACACAGGGTCAGGAATCAGGTCTACTGCAGGTGGGGAAGGAGGCATCTCCACACGCTGCCTCCCTCAGCCCCGCGCCCCTGGCCACCGGCCAGCTCTTGGGTGTAGTTAAGGATCTTTCAATTAGAACGAAGGCTTCTGATTCCCAAAAGTGCTCAGAACAGTCCCAGGGCCTGGCAGCGGGACTGGCTGCACTGGATACTCCTGTTAATTACTTCCTTCTCTTTTGACATTTTAGGTACTAATTATAGGAGAAGGTGATTAATACTGAGAAAGGAGGAGTGTATGTGTGTGTGTGTGTGTGTGTGTGTAATCATGACACAAATTTCCCCCACTGGAAAGTGATGCCTTTCTGAAAATCTAAGGAATTGAAACTGATAAGTGTACATGAGACATCACAAGAGCGATGACTAATAGTAGCTGTAAACAGGTCACCTCTCTCCCTCACCATAATCACCCAGAGTGAAATGGACCCCTTCCAGAGACCTAAGCCTTCCCTCCACTCCTACCCCTTCTGGGTCTGTTGGTAAAAGGCAGTCAAAGCCACGAGATGAAAGCCAGTGGGTCTGGCCGACTGGGGTCTCCCGTAGATTTCAATTCCCCGATAAAGCCAACAGGGCTAAAAAGGCTATAGGCTGGCCGAGAAGATCCTAGCCTCAAGACTGTTTTTACTTACCCACCTACTCCGGGGGCAGGACAGAGGGGAGGCTAGGAAAGAGGAAGTGGAGTAAGACAGGGGTGTTCTAAATCCTTTCATCCAAGACAAACACTCTCACTTACCCTGGTTGGCCACACTTCTCACCATTCCCTTGCTCCAGCCCCAGGATCAGTTCTCACATTGGCATTACCCACTGGGCCCCTCTTTTCTGATGACAGTGCCTTGTGCTGCTGACCTCTGCTCCAAGGAACTTTCTTTGTTTCTCTCTCTCTCTCTCTCTCTCAGCCCTCCCACCACGTGTTCTTTCAGGCCACCCAGAATGCTCTTCACCCAGTCTGAGCCTGCCAAACGGGCTTCTCTCAATCACCATCTCCTACCTGTTGGTAATGGTGGCCTGGAACGTGGTGTTGGCGACCATTCCGAAGCTGTGTTCAGCCTCACAAGCAGGAGAGATGAATGCCAGGGGCTGAGATGGGGAAACCCGTGCCATGTATTTGCATTCCTTCATAAACCAAACGGGAGATTGAATTCCAGAGAAGGAAAGTAACTTCCTCTAGCCAGCCAGGAGATGGGTTGGAACCCTGATTTTTCCCTATCCCAAGCTATGGCTCTTTCTACCTCTTTTTAAGTGGTTTCTCCAATGAAAATGCCCATCTGTAGAATCCAAATTTCTTATTCAGGAAGGACCTAGCCAAAATCCAGCCTCTTCTGGTGTTTCCATGGATAGTCCCCTGCTCTCACGGAACACCTCTGTCTGCCCAGCACCTCACAGTCTGTCCGACCCAGCTGGGGACCCAGGGTTCAGGCAACAGTGGGTGAGCTACTGAACAGGTGTCGGGAAACAGAATCATGTAAAAGAGATGGTGCCACCTGCCTCCAGCTAGGTAGGGACATTTTAAGCAGCAGATTCAACAACCACCTAGGTAGATTATGGTAAACTTCAGGACACTGGCTCTGGGCAACACACCAAGGTTCCTTGGGTACCCTGGGAAGTCCTGTTTGAAAAATGCACCTTTAAGAGGAGGGACAAAAGATGGGTGGCAATTCCAGGTACGGGAGATCTCCAGACAAAGGAAATAGGAAAGTGTAGGACATGCTAAAGGAACTAAAAGAGTGAAGCCCAGGCAAAGTGATACTAAAAGGCCTCTAAGAGATAAGTGTGGGCATTGGTCTTCATCCCAGGGGATGAAGGTTGGGAGGGTGTCTAGCAGGGTGCCTATCTGAGATTCTGAGTCATCTCTCGCAATTCTCTTACTGCATCCAACAGGAACTCAACAAGCAGCCATTGAGTAGAACCTCTCTCTTCCCAGGAGCTGGTAAACTCTAGGTAACTTAGTAGAGTCTATGACCCAAAAGCCAGGACTATGACCACATAGTCAGGACTCTAGGTGCCCCGGTTGATAGCCATGGTCATGGTCCTTGACCAGCTCCTGCCATGTGCTTCCCAACGGCTACTAGAAGGTACTTCCAACCTCACTAAGTTCAGGGTTGGTTTCGTATCCTATTGTCTCCTCAGTGAGGCCCCCTTGTAAGGGTATCCACTCCCATGGCAACCCTTCTGCTCTTCATCTCAGTAAGCTGCAACTTCTAGCTGCACATCAGTTTTCCCCAGTTCCACTCATTTTCCCACCAAGCATGTGAACTGCAATGATCATACGCAGCTCTAAGCCTAGGGCCTAACTGAACTCAGGTATCCCCAGAGGCAAAGATAGATGCCAGTGCCTTCTCCATAGTAGCACAGACTGAGCTTTCGGGGGAATGATGCGCCTCCCTCCATGGAGGTGTAGGGGACTGCAGGTGCAACTCCACATTCTCTCTGGGGTTCTCAAAAAGCTCCTTTGTTGATAACAAGGGGATTACTTTAAACATCTTTAATCCAGCTGAACGATAAGCCCATGATGTCCTTCCAGTCAAGCCTGTGGCTGTTATTGATGATGAACGATTTCTGTGAGTGATTTTATAAAAAAAACAAAACAAAACAAAACAAAAAAAAAACACAAACCCAGAAGGGAAGAGTATTTGGTGCTCTCCATCAGCACCTTTGTGGTACACGTGGAACACATCCGGGGCAGCAGATGGACGAGGAATGGTCTCGTATCCAAGAAAGTCTTGCTCCCTCGCAAGGAAACATGAGCAGCAGGAGTGGAAAGGCAACTCATTTTTAGAATCAGTTCCAACTTCCGGCTCCTGCTCCCTTGAACCAGGGTGCCTTCTTCATTCACTCACCAAGTATTTTTTGGCACTACTCTAGACTCTGCAGACTGTGTAGTGAACATACCCCACCCTGTGCTCCAGCTCAGTGAGGGCACAGGTGTGCAAAGACTGGAAGGACATGAGGAAACCAGCCCTACCACTGCCTAGGAGGGGATGGCTAGGCAAGTGCAGAGACCTGCAAGCAGCGGTGTGCCTGGCATTGTCAAGGGACAGCAAAAGAAGCCAGTGTGGCTGCAACACACAGAGAACTGGGGAGTGGAAGGATAAGAAGCAAAGGTGAGGCACGAGTGACCGAAGCCAACAGGACACTCTGACATTCACTCTGAACCTACCATCCTAGAAAGTAAAGGTCAGCTCAGTGGCTGCTTTGACCTGTAGTTGAGCGGCTCACTCCTGAGCAGAAGGCACAGACAAGGAGACCAATCCAGAGAAGAGCAGGTCCCTAAAGAGCCCCTTGTCTCCTGCGGGTGGGGACAGAGCAGATAAGAGGAAGGAAGCAAAGGAATAGGGGACTGAAGAAGTCAAGCAAAGAAGCTCTTCCAAATACCAAAGGCATGCTTTGCTCCTGAGAGGAGTTTCCAGATAAGTGATGGGTGGGTGGGTTGCGGTGGTGATTGATGCCTAGAGGATTGGGTTTGTGGCTTGTTCTGGAAGCAATGATAATTTGGATTAACTTTAGAGGGGAGAAAGGTAGTCTAGGGGCAGCAGCAGCCACAGTGTGCACATAGTCTTTCACAGTAATTCTCCCACAGGAAGGTGCTCAGGCCCATCCACTAGGACTTTGATATTCACCTGTCATCACTGCACAGGGCCCAAGACTGTGTATTCTGCCATGCGGACGGACTGCCAGGATGCTTCCCCAGTGTTGTGTGCTTTACTCACCAGGCTGAACTGATCCCCTGCAGGGGGACTTCAGGCTGCCTCAGTGCAACGCTGAGAGCAAGCTCTCGGCACAACACAGCCCCCGTAGAACGTGACTTTCTCCCTCTCACATGCTGCGGTGTAATCATCTCAGCATTTGTTTTGGTGCTGTGAGGCAGAATGCGGCGGGAGGGGAGGACAGAAACACTCAGATTGACATGTTTTTTCTTCCAGAAAGATGAGGAGGATAATTAAAGTCTGAGGCTCCTTTGAAAATGCTCCTGTTTCCCTGGCTTGTTTTTCTGCACATGAGGATGATGCATCCTTGACACAAACGGGGAGCTTGCTTGCTCCCAGATACGCCATTGTCCTTCCAAGAGACTTCCCCACCAACCTGCAGCCTCCTGGTTCACTGGTTCCCTGCAGTGTCCCAGTGTGCTTTTCCCAATATCTACCAGACATTTCAAAGTTACAGAACTTCTACTCTGAACTCGGGACAATAATTATATCACAAAATCTCACCACCACCATCCTTACCCAGGGTTCTTCTGCCCTCTCCTTTCTCCATCACCTCTCCCTGGGTGTTGTCGTCCATATGCGAGGATCCCACCCCCATTCTGACACCAGGAAGGACCCTACTGTTCTCTGTGGTGTGGCATCTCCCATGGGCTCCTGCCTCACACTGTACCTTAATACCTCCACTTGCTTCCTGACTTACGGCATTGCACCTCATGCTTGACAGTACTAAATGGAAGTCCCTCCCCTTCCAAGCTTGCTTCTTACCCACTGTCCCCAGGTAGCTGAGTCAAAAATCAAGGCAGCCTGGATTCTTGCTTTCTGTGTGTCACCCTGTGGGCAATTTCCCCTTCTCTGCCTGCTACCTGGTGGGTAAAGCTTACAGCCTACCTGCACATGACCTGAGGCACAGCTTCTAGCCTAGTGTGCCGAGGGAATGGAAGCCAATTACAGTGTCATTGTTGGGCCAGGGAGGGGGTGCTGTTCAAAGACTCCTTCCTGCCCTCCCCTTCCTTAACCTTTAAAAACTTGGAATTTGTGCTGAATAAATGGACATCCCTCACCAGTTTGTCTTCAGTGGTTCTGCAGATGAATAACATCATCACCTCACCCTCAGTGGCCTCGGGGCCTGCTGACAGGAATAAACCCCCTGAGATCAACCAATCCATTCCAAATGGAGCGCCTAGAAATCTAACAGGAGTGGAAAACTTTTTTTTTCCCTGCCAAGGCCCATGCATCATTCATGGAACATGCAAAATCGCCAACTAAAAAAATAGTCTGTTATAAATTTATTGAATTTGGGGTCCTGCCTGTGGTTGCCCTGGCAGGGCCAGATTCGATGAGTTCAGGCATCTTCTATGGCTTATGAACCAGACATTCCCAGCTATGCAAGCTGTCTTCCTCCACCGCCAACTGCCATTCCCCTCAACAGCCCCATCCATACCCCTGTGCATTATTCCAGTCCAGTTGCTGCATGACCAAAACCAAACTCTTGGCCATTGGCCATCCAGGTCCTTTGTGAATAGATCCTATGTTGCTCTGCTAACCCAAGGAGGGACACCCTCCCCTTTGCTTGTCTCGCACACATGTGTTTCCTGTGGCCGCTGTCACATCCTATCAAAAACCCAAGGACACAGATTACTCTCTTATAGCCCTGGAAGCCAGAAGCCCCCATACAGCTGGTCCCAAGGCACAGGGAGGGCTGTGCTCTCCACAGAGGTTCCAGGAGAGAATGGGTTTCCTTACCCTGCTTTTACAGCTGCATCCTTTGGCTCCTATCCCCTTTCTCCACCTTCTCCAGGATGGCAGTGTCTTCCTTTAGTGGTCACCTTGCCTTCTTGTCTTGTACCAAACCTCCCCATGCCAGGGACACTTGTGACTGCATTCAGAGACAAGCCAGCTAAGCCAGGATCATCTCCAAACTGAAAGCCCTTAGTCACGCCTACAAAGCCCTTAGTCACATCTACAAAAAGCAGATATTGGTTTTTTGCCAGGCAAGGCCAGCTTCACAAGTCTCAAGGATTAGGACCTGCATATCCTTGGTGGCCATTATTCTTCATGCCACATTTACTAAGCTCTTTCTCATGACTAAGGTCTCTGCACAGCTTTTTCCCTGTGCCCACAAAGTACCCCCTTCTGACCTTTGGAGACAGTGCTTACCTGACACCACCTCATTGAAGCTGTCTGAACCACTTCTAAGCTGAAGATGATTCCATCACATGCCTTAGCTCATGTCCTCCCTCGGTCTTACTGCAACAGACCTTATTTAATCTAAGGATGAATGTACTTATAGTGTGGCTAGCTTGTTGTCTGCTGTCTGCCTCTCTGTCTGCCTCTCTCTCTCTCTCTCTCTCTCTATCTCTCTCTGTCTCTCTCTCTCTCTCATTTCTGCTGAGTGCCATAAGAACAAGGACCCTGTCTGCTTTCTACCCATGGATCGTCCCAACACACCCGGCTAGCCAATCACTGCTCAATCACTCTGGATGAAGAATTTGCCAGCCAATAGGGTGTGATGCCGATGAACTGCTGTGCTTTATTCCTTGGAGAAAGCAGCCCCACCTCCAACAGAAACAGGGGTCAGGGCAGGGGCATGGCAGCAACAACAGAGGTGCCAGGGATAAGCCACAGCTCCAAGGGAGCCAGACACCTTGCGAGGAAGGACATGGCTTTGGTGTGCAGCCCCCAAGCCCTTGCTCAGGAACTGCAGCTAAAAATGATTCCACTAGGCCTGCACAAGAGGTTATTCACAGTGGAAAGCTGCATGCAGGAGCAGATCTCCTGCATCCTTCTCCTAAAGTTAAAGATTCCTGGAGCCACTGGAGGAGAAGAGAGGGAGGCTTTGGGGCTCTCCTGCATCTGCCACAGCCCTGGGCATGCGAGGCTCCCACACTGCCTTAAAACGTCACGCTGGGTAAGACCCTTCTAAGCCAAAGTCAAATGTGTTGTGATTGCCAGGCCTCTTTCTAAGAATTGCTTTTGCCTGAAGCCATAAATCATCCAGTTGAAAACATCATTTCCCTCCCTTTTAAGTTGAAAATGGCGCTTTAAACCATAACAAGTTTTAGGAATATTTAAAAAACGGTCACAATGAAGAGAGCTTAGAGGATGCAGTCATTCCCTGTGATCATTTATAGCATGAAGTTCACGGTCATGTTTTCTATAAAAGTATAAACATGAGAGAAGACATAACAAAGTGGTTTATAAATATTAACCAGTTTTCACACATAGTAATCTTTCACACAATAACACTGGTGCAGGCCCTGGCAGTTCACTAAAGCTTCACAGGCATCCTTTTGAAAAATCCAGAAAGACACTTGCTTCTAAGAAGGGGCCTGAATTCGCCCTGGAAACCTTCACACTTGCAACTTTGTGTCCCAAAGCAATCTGGCACCGATACAAGGCAACGCTCAGAAGCCTGTTGTCAGCATTCAGCTCACCAGGATCAACCAGAACCATGGCAGGGCTGTTTGAAATGCCAGCCCAGATGAACTTCCAGCAGGTGCATCTGGATGAGGAGCTGCTTCTGAAGGCCTCTCTGAAGAGCAATTGACTTCACTGGAAAGAAAAGTCCACCTGTGATACCAGCTGGCGTGTGGCTGTGGTTTTTGTGCAGATCAAGAATGGAGGAACAAACACTGCTTGGGGGTCCCCTTCCAACAATGTCTTCAGCACCAAGGAAAGAAAGCAAGGGGTTGCTGCAGCTCTTCCCATTTTGGGTGCTCAAGATGCTGCTCGTGAAATATCAAAGTCGAGGATGTGAATCTTCTCGTACAACTGGGATGAGTGGAGGGACCAGAGGTGGCAGTGGCTGGGTGGATGTCCACAAGGAAAAACATGGCAGGAAGTCACTCCTTTTAGACTCTTCCTCTTCACAAAAGGAATGGGAAGGGTCTTCTGTATGGGTGCATGTGTCCATACCAACAGGTCCCACTGGTCCATATCAGAACCCTTACAGGATCAGCCTGCTCCTCCTGAGTGCCCATGAATGAGGTCTTGGAAAGAACTCGAAGGCAAAACTAGACTTGTCAGAGGTCTACTCTGCAGAATGCTGGGGCTCCAGCCTTGGCCAGAAGATAGGAAAGCTCCTGTGAATCTGCAGACTATCAGCCAGATGACATCAAAGCAAGAGTCTGGGGTCCCTGCGGGCGAGCGCCTCTATTTCCTCTGCAGAGAAAGTGTTCCCATGTAGCCTACAGGGGACCAAGGGTAGAGGTCTGAGTGAGGACAAAACCAGAGCAGTGCTTTCCAACCAAGCAGCTACTCTTACAGCCCACACTGGGAGGGACCAGCTGTGGCACTCCAGGACAACAGTCTGCATTGGGACCCAGAGCACTCATGGATTACTCTGCATGATGACCCAGGCTCTGTGACTCTGCAAAATGAGTGGCCACCACACAGGGCCCAAAGCTGGCCACTCTTTTTAAGGCAACAGCAGCATCTATCAAGAATGCAATGAGCAAGTCCCAGTGCCCTCTCAAGCTCTGTCAACAGGCATCAAGGTAACATCAGAACCCTTAAAATATCTACCTGATGCTGGTGGCTTGCTCCTTGGAAACAGACTGTGACATTCCTTAGCACCATGCAATAGTTTCACAGAGAGAAAGACAGCCCACACACTGCCTGGGACCTGATGACCTCCCAGGCTGCAGGCATTACTCAATGATACAGAGAGGGGAAAAAAAAATTCTCCATCGCAGTTTTTAGAAACTTTTATTTTTAATGACATCTGAAAACCACACCTGCTGTTGCCCTAATATGCTTATTGAGGCAAAGGCAAGATGTGCACATTTAAAGTGGGGTTTGCAGGCTTGTAGGGATGAGGCAATAGCCCTGGAATATACAGGCACTCAAATGGCCTGGATGATGACAGTACGCATAGGGCTCTCATTGCGACACTTAGGGTTAAACCACCACTTGTGTTGCTGGCATCCCACCCACATCACAGCACTGATTTGAGACCTGGCTGCTCCACTTCTGATCCAGCTCTCTGTTCACACATCTGGGGAAGCAGATGAACGCCCAAATGTTCGGGTCCCTACCATCCACATGGAAGAGTTAGATGGGGTGCCTGCCTCTTGGCTTGGAATAGCCCAGACCTGGCTGTTGCATCCATTCAGGGGAGTGAACCAATAGATGAAAAATGATTCTGTCTCTGTGGCACTCTGCCATTCACGTAAATAAAACAAATCTCAAAAAAAAAAGAGAAAATAAAAATAAACCAAGCCTGACAGTGGGGCATGGAGGGTCTGCAGCTGCCGAGTGGGCAGGGATATCTGAGAAGGCCAACCTTTCCTCCGCTCAGGATAACCTCTGGTTATTGAGAATGGGACTGAGTTACCAGTTTTTGCTTTTTTTTCTTTAACGAACACCCTGTAATACAGATTTTTACAAGAAGTGTCCCAGTTTTATCGGTATGAATCCCAGTGTCTGAGACACATAGGGTAAAACCTGCTCATGATGTGTTAGCCAGGGGAACCTTCCTGATGGGTAAGAACAAGAAAGACAGATCTTTGATTTCAATGTTTTTTTCCAAATTGATAAAGGAATACAGCTTTCGGTGATAAAGAGGTGGACACTGCAACTATAC
>NW_024466779.1:0-30532 GCF_017591425.1 Ochotona curzoniae
GCTGTTTTTGCAAATAGCAGAAATTGTAGTTTCAGGTTCATGACCGGAGTGGGTCATGGTTATTTTACGTTTTAAAGATTTATTTACTCACTTAATTGGAAGCGTTTTGGGGTTTGAAGCAAGTGCAGAAACCCATCCAGGATGGATTCATTCCGCAAATGGCTGCAGTGGCTCGGGCTGGACCAAGTTGAAGCCAGGAGCCTGGAACTCCCTCTGGGTGTCCCCCATGGGGTCAGGGGCCCATGGCAGCCGTCCTCTGCTGCGGGAGCGACTGAGCTTCATGCTGTTGTTGTGGGCAGCGACTTGACCCGATATCCAACGCAAGCACTGGGAATTTTATTATAATGACTTAAAAGGCATAGTGGGGACACATCCTGCAACCGGTGGTATTTCTAGGTTTGCAACATAATGGGACTTGTAGTTTCCATGAAGGAAGTTGGGGGTTCGGAGATGCAGTGAGGCCAGTTTGGGCAGCAT
This sequence comes from Ochotona curzoniae, assembly GCF_017591425.1. Lineage (NCBI taxonomy): Eukaryota > Metazoa > Chordata > Mammalia > Lagomorpha > Ochotonidae > Ochotona > Ochotona curzoniae. Next base: position 478 of record NW_024466779.1, read on the forward strand.
ACACAAGGGAAGGGAATTTGGATGGTCCATGGAAAGGGGTTTGGTTAGGCCAGGCTGGGCTGTCGTGTGGTAGGCAGCTTGCAGCTGCTGCAACAGCTGGCCTGGGCTTCTGCACAGACTGACCCGAGCTGTCCTGTGGCCAGCGTGAGGCGTGCGGCTCGGCTGGGCCTGTCAAGTCTCAGCTCTTTTTGCTAACACTACCTACCTACCTACCTAGGTCAGAACCTAACAATAGGGGGCTGGGTAAGCACTCCTCTGCCTCCTTTGGAATATGTTCAGCCTGATGAGTCTGCAGTGATGTTTAACACACTGGTAGAAAATCTGCAGATGAAGCAAGGCTGGACCGCGTGTGTTGTTAGAGGAGGAAGGAGAGTGTTGTTGCGGATGGCAGCCAGTGCGTGAAGGGAGGCAAGAACCGTGTGTTGGCATTGCCCAGAGCCTGCACCTCACGCAGTCAGGGGAGACAGTGTAAGGGGAAGGACACAACACAGCTGTTTATACAAAGAGAGAATCAGTCATATTGTCAAACTGCTTTTTTTATTTTTAAAAAATTGTAGCAAATATACATAATATAAAGTTCGTCACTTTAACCATTTTTAAGTAAATATTTCTGCGGCAAAAAGTACATTTACATTGTTCCGCAGTCATTACGTCTGTCCGCCTCCAGAGATGTTCCCCTTCCAAAACTAAATCACTGTGTCTGTGAAACACTTAATTCCCCACTTCTGGCATTTTCTTTTTTTTTTTTTTTTTTAAGATTTATTTCATTTTTATTGGAAAGTCAGATATATAGAGAAGAGCAGGAGAGCTAGAGAAGAAGATCTTCCGTCCGATGATTTACTCCCCAAGTGGCCGCAACGGCCAGTGCTATGCTGATCTAGAGCCAGGAGCCAGGAACTTTCTCTGGATATCCCACACGGGTGCAGGGTCCCAAGGCTTGGGGCCGTCCTCGACTGCTTTCCCAGGCCACAAGCAGGGAGCTGGATGGGAAATGGAGCTGCGTGGATTAGAACCTGTGCCCATATTGGATCCCGGTGCGTTCAAGGCGAGAAGTTTAGCCGCTAGGCCATGCCACCGAGCCCAATAGATTCTTTTAAAAGAGTTATTTGTCATAGCGTCTTTATAGTGCGTACCTTGTCTGCCAACATACCCTAAAAAAAACAATGATGGTTTTCTTAGTTAAAAAAAAGCTAAGGAAATCTGATGTTTACAATGTGACTTTATATGTGAAAAAATGGGAAACCACTGAACCAATCCAGTAAACACTTAAGTGGTTCCACCAAAGTAGCTTTGAAATTGTTCCTTTATTTTGCTCAGTAGGAGTTGTCTAGAGAGGGAAAATAGTTCCCTTAAGGCTGCAGTTAATAGCAGGCTCCAGAGGCGAGCCCAGGCTTTGGCTGAGTTGTGTAATCCCCGATTCACGGCCCGTACCGTGTTTTTCTGCTGCCTTATTCCAGTTGCATGTCTTCAGAATTGTTCTCAAACCAGGACCGTGCTTGTCACTCCCTTCAGGAGGGTTCCCCCTGTGAGATGCGTCCTTCGTGACATGGTCATCCGAGCCCCACGCACTGGTGCCTGTAGTTCTCATCGCCTTCCGAGAGACCCAGCTGTCTACTCTCCATCCCTGTTGTGTTTAAAGCCTTCCTCTCCTCCCTCCCTTCCTGCTTCTCTCCTCCACTTCCTCTCCTCCTCCTCCCTTCTCTCCTCCCTCTCTTCCTCCTCCTCTGTAAAAATCTGCCTTACAGTTAGGAAGGGAGAAAAGGGACATGGGTCCTGTCCCAGTGGCTGTTCCTCAAGGCTACAGCTGCAGCAGGATTTAATATATGTCTCTATGTGTATATAAACTCTATATGTGTATATAGGATATATATGTGTGTGTGTATATAAATATATAAAGCATAAAACAACATGTTTGGGGATGCCCTTTGAGATTGGGGGGGGGGTGGCTAAAACTTGGTTCCAGCTCTTGTAACTCTTTCAGCTCACTACTCCGTGACTCTTACCAGCATATTTTATTAGTCCTTCTTTCCAGAAGCTTCTTGTTGCTGTTAAAATAAGGTTGAGACTCCAGAGTCTGGAATTCAAGGCTGTGTGTGACTCAGCCCAGCCCATCCTTACGGCCTTTGGACAAGTGTTCAAAGAGAAAGCCACGTCATGGTCTGTTTCTGAAAACTGGGCCTGCTCTGCTGCCTCGGAGCTTCTGTTCGTGCTGTTCTGTTTGCCTGGAAGAGTCACTTTGTACTTTTCTTAGCAGCTGAGGAAAATTACTGCTGCTCTCTTGAAATAATGAATTTCCAGCGTTTTTATTAAGCCTTCGCTGTGGGCTAAGGCATTAAGGATTCACATCTCTAGCTTGCAATCCAAAACGTTTGTCTTCATTTTTGACCTTTCAATTTCTGTTGAGTACAATTATCGTTTTTTGTGTGTGTGCGTGTGTATAATATTTACTCCTAAATTGCATTCTCCCAAAGTGAAGGGATATCTTAAGTATTTTTGCTTAATGTTCAAAGAGAGACCAAGTGGTTTTAAATAGGTTTTATCTCCCTCTCCTTCCCCACACTTGGTAGTGAATTGAAAAGTTCAGTGTTCACTGTGCTTGGTGTCCGACGTGTTTGAATCCGTTCATACAGCCTTGAGGAAGGGGGCAGTACCGTTCGCCTCTGGTTTGACCTGACTGCTGCCTCGCAGAATGTTCTAGAAGGCGGCCGAAACCCAGCATCGGTGGCTGGGAAATAGGAAGAGGCCCACAGGATGTTTAGGTATCCTTGTTTAGTTTATTTCCTCGCCGGATAGCTCTTGTGGAAACTCTTAGTAATAGTCATCTCCTATTAATGAACCTACTTTTATATGAAAACTTTCAAGTGCTATTTTTACGTATTACGCTTTCTTGTTACGGCCACGTTTCTGTATCTACCTAGGAGGAAGCTAAGCTCAGGAGGTTCAGCTCTTAGCATGTGGCAGTAGTGACAGAGCTGGGGTCCCCCGTGTACCCCGAGTTTACATCACTGGCGAGGAAGGAGTTCCCTGCCTCTCTCCCTTGTTTCCAGGGTGCTTTTTTCTTTCCACATGCAACCAAGCTCTCCGGTTTTACTCCTTACTCCTCCCAAGGTGGTATCATCTTATTTGCCAAACATATCCCAGCCCTCCTTGCTGAACTTGACTTTTATTGCCTATTACCAGGAGTTCCCCGGTCTCCAGGCCTGGCTTCATCTTTGTCTGAAAGGTGGCTTCTATGAGCACCTGGACACTGGCTAATCTTTATTTCCTGGAGAATGTATGGGCAGGATTTAGTGCTTTAGGGTCAACGTATAGGTACATAGGTGTAATATTACCAAACATTGAGTTCCTAATGTCCGCTGAATTCCTTAAGGGGAATTATTTTACCTCGTTATCTTTTGTGCTCCAAGATCTGGCAGCAGTAGCTGGGTCCTACAATAAATAAATCACATGGGGCCCCGTAGGATAGCCTAGTGGCTAAAGTCCATGCCTCACGTGGACACGTGCCGGGATCACGTGTGGGTGCCAGGATCACGTGTGGGTGCCAGTTCCCATCCACTTCCCATCCAGCTCCCTGCTTGTGGCCTGGGAAAGCAGTCGAGGACGGCCCAAAGCCTTAGGACCCTGCACTCGGATGGGAAACCCAGAGGAAGTTCCTGGCTCCTGGCTTCGGATTGGCGCAGCACCGGCCATTGCGGTCACTTGGGGAGTGAATCATCAGATGGAAGATCTTCCTCTCTGTCTCTCCTCCTCTCTGTATATCTGACTTTGCAATTAAAAAATAAATAAATCTTTTAAAAAAATGAATGAGTCATGTGAGCAAATGTGAGTATTTTTATATGAGTTTAGGAAATTTAAAAGTTATAATAAGGGCACTAGGCTGCCTGAGGAAGAAGCTGGTACCTGAATTCTAGTACGATGCCTGCCCCTGGGAAGGAGCAGTGTCCTTACTAGTTAAACCGTATAAGCAGGTGACAAGAGCCACATGTTTCCCTGATGTTTGCTGGTTGGCGATAGCAGCCAGGAGACGGAACAGGCAAAGGTTAATAGCACAACAGTGCCAATTTTGGAACTAAAACGGCCTGTGGTCAAGTCCTGTCTTATCTGGTAGCAGCTGCCTGATGCTCTCTGCCTCTGTGCCTGCTGTGATTGTCAGGGGGTTAAACACGTGATTATGCGCACAATGTCAAGTGCATTAACATTTATGAGTTTACTATTGACATGTTTTTTTAAAGATCTGTGTTTTATTGGAAAGCCAGATTTTACAGAGAAAAGGAGAGACAGACAAAAAGATCTTCCATCCTCTGGTTCACTGCCCAAGGGGCTGCAATGTCCAGAGCTGAGCTAATTTAAAATCAGGAGCCAGGAGCTTCTTCCAGGTCTTCCATGTGGATGCAGGGTCCCAAGGTTTTGGGCCATTCTCTGCTGCTTTCCCAGGCCACATGCAGGAGCTGGAAGGGAAATGGAGCAGCTGGGATACAAAGTGGCACCCATATGGGATCCTGACACATGCAAGGCGAGGACTTTAGCCACTAGGCTACTGCGCTGGGCCCAACATATGTATTTTTATTATTGGAAATGGAGAAAAGAGGAATGAAGTTGTGCGTAAAGATGCTGCCTGGGACCCTGGCATCCCATCTGGGTATCATTTCAGTCCCAGCTGATCTACTTCCAATCGGGCCCCCTGGCAGTGCACCTGGAAAGAATGCAGATTTCCTTAATCAATGTAAAAATGTAGAAGAACTATTTCAGGGGTGGGTCATGTGGCCCAGTGGATTAAGCAGCCACTTGAAATGCCCACATCCCGTATCAGAGCAACTGGTCAAGGTCTCTGACACCTTTGCTGATCCAGATCCAGGTTCTTTTTTTTTTTTTTTTATGATGTTTAACATAGTTGATTAGGGTGGGAAGGGTCAAGAGTTAGGGGAAAATGGGTGAGACCACTGTTTCCAAAGTTTCGTTTTCTTCTTCCTGTTTCGGGGGAAGGGGACCAAAGAAGTGGAGAAGCCGCGTGCATCCTCCCAATTGCCTCGGTGCCTGGGGCTGGGGAACAGCCACCCATGTCATCCCCAATGTGGGGAACGCTCTGAGGGGTCTGCTCAGGTGGTCTCGATAGTTCTGAAAGGTTGTCAGTCTCTCCAGTTCAAAGATGAGGAGATCCAATGTCCCTTGGCTGACAGGGTCTGCTTCAGTGTCTTCATCCCCCCAATATTTGCTGTCAGCCCTCGGCTGGGAGAGTTGTCCGGTTTGTTCTGCCCTCGGCATTTGCCAGCGGGTGCTGTAGTCTGCCCAACCCGGTCTGTTTGGTGCTAGGGCCAAGCCCAGCCCAGGTTAACCCCCCTCGTCCTGGCCTGGATGGTCTCTCACAGCCTGACCCAACCCTGGTTATTGCAAGCATTGCTGAGCTGCAAAGCAGTGGATGACGTCAGATCTGTTTCTCTGTCACTCTGTTTAAAGCTCTGTTGGAAACAAAAAACCCAGAGGATTTTAGATTACAGGTCGTTAATTCTTACAGAGGTTGCAATGTCATGTTATAATTGCCATCCAAGAGATTTCATCTCTCAGCCGCCGTGGCCTTTAAAAAAAAGTCTTGGCTGATTATTTGTTATCCTGACGATACTACAAATGGCGTTTGTATTTATTGTCCTGTGGTTGTGTTCAGTCTGCTATGCGGTGTTGTCGTGTTGACATCACATATGTCACTTGTGCATACACCAGCCCATGTATGTAGACAGTCATTCCCTTTTCCATGCCTTTGGTCTCTGAAGTTCTTGTGTTCGAGGTGAGGCAGTGCGTCCCTGACCGGGGCTGGTGACTCGCTCGCTCTCAGGCCACTCTGTTTTCTGTCGGTGTCACCGTGATCCCCTCCACCCGTGACTGCTTCCTGTCACCAGGAACATGATACTGGTCCTTCACACCGACCTTTGCACATTGGTTGACTGCTGTAAGATACAGTTGGTTGGGCCCTGCGCGATGGCCTAGCGGCTAAAGTCCTCGCCTTCAACGCACCAGGATCCCATATGGGCGCTGTTTCTAATCTCTGCGACCCCGCTTCCCATCCAGCTCCCTGCTTGTGGCCTGGGAAAGCAGTCGAGGATGGCTCAAAGCCTTGGGACTCTGAACCCACCTAGGAGACCCAGAGGAAGTTCCTGGCTCCTGGCTTTGGATCGGCTCTGCTCTAGCTGTTGTACCACTTGGCGAGTGAACCAGCAGATGGAAGATCTTTCTGTCCCTCTTCTCTCTGTAAATCTGTCTTTCCAATAAAAACAAAATAAATCTTAAAAAAAGATATAGCTAGTTGTGTGGGTCACTTAATAACTGAGCCAGCACAACCCAGATATTCCTTAACAAGACTGTGGTTTTGTGTACTGTATCTTAAAGTAGTGCAATAGTCCTGTGTTAAACACCATGTAGGTTTGGAAAGGAAAATCATCTCGGAAAGGTAAGATAAATGGATTATGGGAGTTTTCGAGGAAAGCACCTCTAAACCAGCTTGGCTATTCATGTCCGTGTTTTTTTTGAGCGAGAATAACTTCCTTAATGATGCCCGTGATGGAAATCAGGTTTTTCTCCTTCGGTTGTTGTCTCCTTGACGTGTGACCACGTGACTCGTTCTGTGAGATTAACCTAATTAGAGTTCGGACTTCTCCACAAGTCAAACAGTGAATGATGAATTTCACTGTGGATAGTTGTGTTTCAACATTGCATTTATTTAGTTGAGGGCGAGTGGGAGGAGAGGAAGAGCCAGAGCCACAGCCGCGCTCCTCCATCTTCTGCTTTCCTCTTCAAAGTTCCCGCTGTTCCTGGGACTGGATGAGGCTGAAGGCAGCGGCTAGGAGCCAGCACTCCAATCCAGAGTTCCCTCGAGGGTATCAGGAGCCACCACCACTGCCCCCAGGAGCTACGCTGGCCCGGAGCTGGATTCTGGGACTGGCACTGGCCGTGAACCTGGGCACTCCGAAATGGGGTGTGGGCATTTTAACTGGTGTTTTAGCCACGAGCTAAATGCTGTCCCTCACCCCCAGTTTTAAATAAAGCTTCTTCCTAGTTGATTGGGTTACAAAGTAGCAGTTATGCTTCAATAAAAGACTCACCTGTTTCCATACTTACTGATAACAGAGCTACACTCTAAGTGACTGGAAGTAGGCCAGGTTGTATTCCAAAGGGATGGAGGAGCAAGCAGGTCATCTTTGCAGACCCTCTATGATCTGCTCTGTTATCGGAAGACAGAGATGAAGTGTGACGAGGTTCAGGATGCTTTGCTTTCATCCCTTTAGGACATGATTCTAAGAAAGTCCCCATCACAGGTTGGCTTGGGTAGTTCCTGTTCCAGCAGAAGAGTTACAAAGAAGCGAATAAAAATGATGTGAGCTCAGCTGTAGTTGGCTACCTTTGGCAGTTTGACTTTTGTTTTCTGTCCATCCTAGATTTATTCTTTGGCTATCTTCGAGGCTAAAGCAAGTGGATGTAGGCTGAAGTTTAGTCTAGCTGCTCATGCTTTCGTCAGACACCCCTCGACTGTTATGCTAATGGGAAGTTTTCAAAGAAAACATATTCATTTACTACTCTCAAATTCTTTCATTTAGACCAGGTGTGGGAAGATGATATCCAGAATAAACCGCAGAGCTTAAGTCCATTGCAACAGAATTCCTTGGTTTCCTTGAATTTTTGAGGATTGCTGACATAACAGTTTCTTTTCTTTTCATTGTCAGATATATAGAGAGAGGAGGAAAGACAGAGAGGAAGATCTTCCGTCTCATGAGTCACTCCCCAAGGGGCTGCAACGGCCAGAGCTGAGCTCATCTGAAGCCAGGAGCCAGAGTCTCCCACACAGGTGCAGGCACCCAAGGCTTTGGGCTGTCCTCGACTGCTTTCCAAGGCCACAAGCAGGGAGCTGGATGGGAAGTGGGGCTGCTGGGATTAGAACTGGCGCCCATATGGGATCCCAGCATGTTCAAGGCGAGGACTTCAGCTGCTAGGCCATTGCGCTGGGCCCTGACATAGAAGTTCTTTCTTTGTAGTACAACAGTTTGCACAGTGATGTGTTTTTTATGGAATGTAGAACAGTTTCCATTAGAATCTGGAAATAGAATAATTCACCCATCCAATGAGCAGCCTTTTGTTTTAGAAGTATGATACTGGTTTATGTCCAGGCTGCTGCACTGCCAGTTCAGCCAGCTGCTGGAGGCGTGGGAGGGCATCAGAAGATGGCTCAATTTGCTGAGGCCCTGCCACCCACATGGAAAACATTGGAGAGATTTCTGCTTTCGGCCCGACCTGGCCTTGCTCATTATGGGAGACCCTGAAGAATCTTCCGGCCTCTTGACTTCTGTCTGGCTTCTGGCCACTCGGGAAGTGAACCAAAACAGGGAAGATTCTCTTCCTCACTCCATAGCTCTGCTTTTCAAAAATATATGTATATATATTAAAACATCTTTTTTTTTTAAGAAAGCAAGTTAATGAGAATTATTAAACATTAACTGAAAAGTTTGAATGGTTTTTCAAATTTTTTGTGCCAAAGATATTTTTCTCTTTTTAAATTGAGAAGCATAGGGAGCTCCCTTATCTTCGCCTCAATTCTCAAATGCAAAGGAGACTGCACGAGGGACCTGGAAACCAATACAGATCTCCCATGTGGGTGTCAGAGAGACCACACGCCTGCTGCCTCCCAGCTGCGAGCCAGAGCTGAGGGTCAAGCTCAGCTACTCCTGCCAAGGATGTGCTGAGACCAAACTCAGCTACTCCTGCCAAGGATGTGCTGAGACCAAGCTCAGCTACTCCTGCCAAGGATGTGCTCACCAAGCTCAGCTACTCCTGCCAAGGATGTGCTGAGACCAAGCTCAGCTACTCCTGCCAAGGATGTGCTCACCAAGCTCAGCTACTCCTACCAAGGACGTGCTCACCAAGCTCAGCTACTCCTGCCAAGGATGTGTTCAGACCAAGCTCAGCTACTCCTAGCAAGGATGTGCTCACCAAGCTCAGGTACTCCTGCCAAGGATGTGCTGAGACCAAGCTCAGCTACTCCTGCCAAGGATGTGCTCAGATCAAGCCCAGGTACTCCTGCCAAGGACGTGCTGAGACCAAGCTCAGGTACTCCTGCCAAGGATGTGCTCACCAAGCTCAGGTACTCCTGCCAAGGACGTGCTCACCAAGCTCAGTTACTCCTGTAAACTTGCTGGGCAGACACTCCATAAACTTATCTTTTAATTCCATTTTTCTCTTCCAACCTTTTAAAGTACTCTCATCCAGAGACTGGTTACAAGGCATCTGTTCCAGCTATTCCTCAAAATTTCAGAAGGGTCATTTTGGGGTCGTGAGAACAGAGTTTTCCAAGCTTGTGGCCTTTTGGATTTGAAAAGGAAATGCCCACGTGTTTTCTCTGATAATATGCTAGGTCATTGGAAGTGCTTTCCATGCAGGAAGTGGTAGTGATAGGTTGTGGAATGTGCGGGTTGACGGGAGCCTCCCGGGATTCAAAGCTTGGGAACTTGGAGAACTGAAGCTCCTTTTTTTTTTTTTTTTTTTGGTCAGGAAGCAGTGAGACCCTTCGAGTCTTTGAGAAATAAAGTTCCTTTAGGTTCAGACACGGCTGGTCCGCTCACCAGGATGAAGTATCAGCAGAGAAAAGTTGAACAAACTGGGCAAATGAATATGAAGTTGGAGTGTTTAGACGATGTTTAAAAAGAGGTTAAGTTCCAAAAATGCAGCATTTTCTTACAAAAGGCTGCTTGCGTTTCTCGGGGCACTCAAGTACCATGCACATGCTCATGCTTGCATAACCAAATACTGCCTGTTGCAGGCCATGCAGAGGCTCAGTGATTGCTTGTCAAATGACTAACTGATAGTACAGTGGGGAACGTATGGATCTTTTGTTTCATGAAGTTTCTCATTAAATGTTACCAGGAGGGCCCGGCGGCGTGGCCTAGCAGCTGAAGTCCTCACCTTGAACACGCCAGGATCCTGTATGGGCGCTGGTTCTAATCCCAGCAGCTCCACTTCCCATCCAGCTCCCTGTTTGTGGCCTGGGAAAGCAGTTGAGGACAGCCCAAAGCCTTGAGACCCTGCACCTGCGTGGGAGACCTGGAAGAAGTTCCTGGTTGAAGTTGCCACATTTTTCAAAAAAATGTTACCAGGAAATATAATGTGGGTCGAAGGGTAAATTGATAAAAATTTGTCAGTGAAGAATCTGGTATTACACATCAGGTCTAAAATAACAGTCTACAATTTCGTGGGCTTTTTTTCCAGTGTACTTTTTGAAGTATTCATTTACTTATTTGAAAGAGTGACACAGGAAGGGGGAGGGACAGAAAGAGCTCTCCTCCGCTAGTTCACCTGCACAGATGCTGGCAGGACTGGAACAGGCCAGAGGCCAGAGGCAGGAAGTCCACTTGGGTCTCCCACGTGGGTTATAGGCCTCAGACACGTGGGTCATCAGCCGCTGTTTCCCAGAGCAGGAAGCCGGGTTGGAAGTGGGCTAGATCCTGGCATCCTGGCATACAGCACAAGCTTTTGGAGGCATAACTTACCGCCTACAACACCCAACCTGGGCATCTACGTACATCTATAAGTCAAATCTAAGAAAGTGTGCGGGAAATTCGTTGTAAAAAGATTTTGACAGCTCATTTTAAATGCCTGATGTATCACCTAGAATTAAGTGACATTATATAATTTAAAAATTATTAAGTTCTGAAGGTTGCAATGATCACTTTTTCAAGATTTTAGCATGGCAGTGGCTCCCACATTTAAATATAAAATGGGAAAATAAGAAGTGATTTTTTTTTTTCAAAGCTTCATTGGGGCTGGCATTATGGTATAAGGGATTAAGAAGTTGCCGACACTGCTGGCACCTCTTATAGGCCCTGGTTTCTGTCCCAGCTGCTCTACTTTTGATCTCATTCCCTGCTAATGAACCTGCGACTGGCAGAAGTTAGCCGAAGTGCGTGGGTCCCTGTACCCACCCACATTGGAGCCTGGAGGAACTCGTGGCTCCTGGATTCTGGCTGATCCAGCTTGGGCTTTTGTGAACATTTGGGGAATGTGCCAACAGATGAAGGACTGCTTTCTGTTTCTCCCTCTCTTTTTTTCTGTAAATCTGCCTTTCAAAAAAATTGTTTTTGAAAAGAGCTTTATTGGGCCTGGCACGATAGCGTAGTGGTTAAACTCCTCGCCTTGAACACGCCAGGATCCCATATGGACGCTGGTTCCAGTCCTGGCAGCCCTGCTTCCCATTCAGCTCCCTGCTTGTGGCCTGGGAAAGCAGTCGAGGTTGGCCCAAAGCCTTGGGATCCTGCACCTGCATGGGAGATCTGGGAGAGCTCCTGGCTCCTGGCTTAGGATCAGCACAGCACCGGCCGTTGTGCTCACTTGGGGAGTGACTCATCGGATGGAAGATCTTCCTCTCTGTCTCTCCTCCTCTCTATATATCTGACTTTGCAATAGAAATGAATAAAATCTTTAAAACAAATCCTTAAAAAAAGAGCTTTATTTAAATAGTTTGTATCCTAAAAAAATTCATTTATCAGAAATGTGCTTTTCATATGTATATAGAGCTGTGACTTTGATTACAGCTTTGTTTGAGAACATTTCTATTATTTTTTTTTTTATAAGATACAACCATTCTTTTACTGGAAAAGCAGATTTTGCAGAGAGAAGGAGAGACACAGGGAAGGACGAGGCATCCACTGGTTCACCATGCAGATGGCCGCAGCGGTGGCCGTCATGGCCAGATCTGAGCTGATCTGAAACCATAAGCCAGGAGTTTGTTTCCCACGTGGGTGCAGGATCCCAAGGACTTGGGTTATCCTGTGCTGCATTCCCAAGCCAAAAGCAGGGAGCTGGATCAGAAGTGGAGCAGCGGGGACATGAAACCAACACCCCTATGGGATGCGGTGCTTCTAGGAGGATTAGCCAGCTGAGGCATTGCACCAGACCCTTAAGAACTGTCTATCCTCAAGTGCCCACATTCCTGCCTCTTATATCAGTCCTATGCAGAAATCCACTTGCTTTCTGTCTGCGTAAATCTGCCTTTTCTCGATAATTCACAAACGTGAAATCAAGCTTATGTACTGTTAAGGATTTCCTCCCCCCCCCACTTGTTGTGACATTAAAAAAATATATATTTATTTGTTTGAAAATCAAAGTTACAGGAAAAGAGGAAAAGACTGAAGAAGATCTTTCATCCACTGGTTCACTGCTACGATGGCCAGGTCAAGGTCAAGGTCAAGAACCAGGAACTTCATCTGGATCTCCCACGTGGGGGTCAGGGAGCCGAACTTGAGGGTCATTTTCCACTGCTTTTCCCAGGCTGTTAAGAGGGGACCTGAACGCCAGCCTGCACCCAAATGAGGTGCCTTATGGCAGCTTTACCTGCTGTTCTGCACCGCTGGAGATTATTCCTTGTTGCCACTTCACTGGTTATTCATTTCTTTCCTTTGTTAATATTCTATTCTACGCCTATCCTGTTACAGTTGATAGAAGCTGAAATTGTTGTGAGTTTTCTTTCTGTTAATGAGTGATGCTGCTGTGGACATTGGTGTACATTTCCTTCGAGTACATTCCTGGGGGGGGGTAGAATTACTGCATCATATGCAAAGATTTTAGAAGAAACTGTTAAAGCAGTTATCAGCAACAGCAGTATATATGAAAGTACAATATTATGGGCCCGGCACGATGGCGCAGTGGTTAAAGGTCCTCGCCTTGCACGCCTGGGATCCCATATGGGCGCCGGTTCTAATCCCGGCGGCCCCTCTTCCCATCCAGCTCCCCGCTTGTGGCCTGGGAAAGCAGTCGAGGACGGCCCAAAGCTTTGGGACCCTGCACCCGCGTGGGAGACCCGGAAGAGGCTCCTGGCTTTGGATCGGCATAGCATCGGCTGTTGCGCTCACTTGGGGAGTGAATCATCGGACGGAAGATCTTCCTCTCTGTCTCTCCTCTCTGTATATCCACCTTTCCAATAAAAATAAAATAAATCTTTAAAAAAAAAAAAAGAAAGTACAATATTGCTCTGTGGTGTTGACTCAAATTTCATGGCGCATGCCATAAATTCTTAAGAGATAGCTTCTATTCCTTATTCTTCCTGTTATTGGTTCTCTCTAAGGAATTATTTATTTATACGAAAGACAGTAATAGAGAGAAAATCCCCAGTTATAATCAACTGCTTAGGTTGCATTGTACCTAGGGAAGTGTTACCCTGCTGGGGGCAAGCAGCTAGTAGCTGGTAGGCATTCTGGGCCTCGTTAATGCCAAATGTATTTTAACTGAACTAGTGTGCCAGTATGCCAGTATGGTTGCCCTTTTTTTTTTTGTAAAGGTATGTGGGGGCTGGTGCCTAGCATCATAGCAGAAGGGGCTTAGGGACCTGCGCCCAAAGGTTTATAGGCCATGGGCAGGAGGGCAAGGCCCCAGGCTGGCATGGCACACTGCCGGAGGATTGAGCTTGGGGATCTGCCTGCTTGCAGGCATGGGGCACTGTGAATTGCTCAGAGAAGAGGGTGTGGGGATGTGTGGGAGGGGGACTGTTGAGGGAGGGTATGACAGATGAGGAGTGGCTTCTTGGGGGAGGGGGCTCTACACCTGTAGGTAAATGAAGAGGCTGCGATATGGTGGTTTGGAAGAAGGAAATCCAAGGACTTTTTAGGGCCAGACCAATATACCCACGCACTGGGGAGTCCTGAGCTGGGCTTGTTGGTATCAACCACCCTATACCAGCACACAGGAAAGTTAGGGTTGGAGGGCCTGCTTGGCAGGGCTCAACCACAGTATCTACCACTGAGTATCAGAGTAGGGGACAGTCCACGTTAGGCAGGGACAGCGTGCGAGAGAGCCGGGTGTGGGAGCAGATTCTGTGGGGGATTTGTGGGCTCACCCCAGTGGAACTTCCACACCAGCTGGTTTGCTTGAGGGCTGTTTTGGTGATAGGGTGAGCTAGGCATGACTATGTAATTCACCAATACTCATACGCACTGGGGTTGGGAACAGGCCTGGACAGGTCCATGCTGCAGCACGTACAGATGCACCCAAGAATAGGATGTGGAGCAGGCCGGGCAGCAGCATCCATCAGCATCCGCACAAAGGCCAACACTGAGGGGCAGACTAACCTAACACCCATTGACACTCAAAGGATCTAGGGCTGAGAGTGGAGCTGGTGGGGGAACTTGGGTAACTCCCCTGGTGCGTCATAGCTTCCACTGGTAAGCATGTGAGTCAGCTGGGTACCCATCAGACGGGGCAGGGCTGCTTCCTTGTCAGCGGTTCTGTGGGTTGGCTCTGGGGCAGCAGACCAGGCAAGTCCAGGACAAAGCCCAACTGGCATGCATAGGAGCCAGGATGGGGTGTGGGCCATGCTGGGCTAGGCTGTCACACCTACTGGTTTGCATGAGAGCCAGGAATAGGGGCAGGCTGGGCAGGGCTAGGCTGCAACATCTGCCAGCAAAGTTGGGACTGGGGGACCCAGTATGATAGCTTAGTGGCTAAAGTCCTTGCCTTGCATGTGCCAAGATCCAAAGCCAGGCACTTCTTCTGGGTCTCCCACGTGGGTGCAGGATCCCAAGGCTTTGGGCTGTCTTTCCCAGGCTACAAGCAGGGAACTGGATGGGAAGTAGAGCAGCCAAGACACAAACCAGTACCTGAATGGGGTGCTGGCATTGTAGGCACCAACTTTCTCCACTATGCCACAATGCTAGCCCCTTACTTTACTCTTTTGTAATTCTGCAATTTAACTCTAAACACCAGAAAACTTTCTTCAGTATTTAAGCTTGTGAGTCTTAGCCATAACCAGGGAAAATGAAAGTTATTCATCTAAGGCTTCTATGTCATAGCTGGATCTCAATTAAAAAAAAAATTCGATTACATGTGTTCTGAAGAAGATCCTAAGCTTTAAAAATCGCAGCTGGCACCCACAGGCTGGTAACAGGAAACCCACAGAAGTTGTCCTTTGTGGTAGCCTCATGTTTCCATGGTCACATCTGCCACTCCTTTCTGCCCCTCTCTGCACTTCTAGAATAGTCTGCCAGCCTGGACCCAGCCTGTCCTTGTGCGTCAGCGCTCTCCTTTAGAGCTCCCTGCCTTTGGATTCCTTAAAAATCATTTCTCCACGACTGGAGCAAGTGGCCAGTATTCGCTGTCACACAGAGAGCCGGTTCAGAACAGTCTGGCACTTGGCAGGCCCAAGCGGTGCTCGGGAAAATAGAGGTTTTGTTAGCAGTGAGCTGACATTTCTCTGAGCACGCAATCCCCAAATGCTAGAGTTGTGGAAGGCCTTGGAGACCTCAGTCCTCTTAAAAAAAAAAAGGGTGTGTTGTGGGGGGCTTCCATTGAGGCTGCCCTCTTGTCAGAAAGAAGAAGTTCCTGTTGCAAACCCCCTTGAATAGTACCGTCAATGGCTAAGCAGTAGAAAATTTCGAGTTGCATCTGGCGCAGGTGCTGAGCCCCCGGGCCCTGACTCGGGCCTGTGCCACCCAGTCTGCTGCTGCAGACACGAGCGGACAGTCAGCGGGCAGAATGGCCGTGGACCAGATCGTTTTTGACCTGAGTGTGCAGAAACCGACAGAATGACAGAAATAGACTGTTCTTCCTTCGTATCGAGAACTTTGAATGATAACCAGACATGTGAGTGTGCGTGTGTATTTTAAATCTTTTTGGGTTTTTTGTTGAGATATGTGTGTTTGTTTCATAGCTGACAAGAAGCTATTCTGTGCCGCTTTATTTAATCTCCACAAATTTTATAGATATGATTATCACCAGTCTGTTTATTAGATGGACAGCCTGAGGTCGAAAAGAGGCTGGTTTAGTCACTGGCTAGTGGTGTGGCGGAGCTGCGACAGGCCTGGGTCCTGCGGGTCCACATCCCATGCGTTTCCTTTGGCGTTGAACTCCATCTAGATCTGGTTTACTGGAAGGGAATATTTTTATATATATATATAAGATTTATTTATTTTTATTACAAAGTCAGATATGCAGAGAGGAGGAGAAGATCTTCCATCTGATGATTCACGCCCCAAGTGGCTGCAATGACCAGGGCTGAGCTGATCCAAAGCCAAGAGCCAGGAGCCTCTTCCGGGTCGCTCACGTGGTTGCAGGGTCCCAAAACTTTGGACCGCCCTCAACTGCTTTCCCAAGCCACAAGCAGGGAGCTGGATGGGAAGCGAGACTGCCAGGGATTAGAACCGGCACCCAAATGGGATCCCGGTGCATGCAAGGCAAGGACTTAAGCCACTAGGCTACTGCACCAGGCCCTGGAAGGGAATCTTTGACCTGTTTATTCTGAAGTTTAGGAAATTACCAGATGTTTTACTGGATTTCCCCTGTACTGTTACGAAGCAGCGAATAGACGAGGAGAGGGATGGTGCGGTCAGATGACACTGAGATCTTAGGGAACATTTCCAAGTTACTGCTGCTTGTTGCCTGCCTCTGCAGGGGACACTTACTGCCCTTTGACCTCTTATAGGATCCACAGTCCAAGCCCTGAGTGCACTTTGGGCTTCTAGACTTGATGCGATAGCCAAATATCAATTTTAAAAATGTGATTGCTGAAGATCCGGCGCTGTGTGCATCACCTGCCTTGAGCAGCATGCAGAGCTGCGGTGGGTAGAAGCTGCGGGGTCAGCTTCTCTCTGAAAAATGTTCTAGAGAAAGTGTGGTGCTGTTGGGGAGACAAATGTGTGAGGCTCCTAATGGCTGACATTAGCGCTCAGGCGCGTTGTGTATTTATCACCATCGATTATCTGGCCAAGCGTTTCCTCTAGAAAGCTTCTTAGTGTCTCAGTGTCTCAGAATAAATTATCACCTGCGCTCTTACTCCACATCCATGCCATGGCTGCGGAGAGCAGTGTGCTGGCTTGTAAACTCCACATCCCAGTTGCCAGCCAGGGTGGCCACATCAGCAGCGTGATGGTCTCCGAAGGCAACCACACAGCCCGCTGACCAGGGCAGGTGGGCGCCGTAGAGGAGAGCAACACACGAGCTGTTGTGGGCAGACCAGGACCAGCAAGCGTTGAACTGGCTTAGAAACGTGTTGGAAATACCCACTCCCGGCTCTGCCCAGACCTTCTGAGCTGGGAGCTTTGCTATGGCAAGGATCCCCAGGGAAGCAGTGGCTGAATGGGCCAGTATTGATTGCTTGTCAGTGTCTGTTTATATTGTTTTCATAATGACCTACAGAGCTAGCATCTGACAGCCAGAGAATCTACCCTCTACCCGGTGAGCTTTTCCTGTTGCCCCGTGGATGATCTGGGGCGATCCTGTGACCCACCTTGGCTCAGTCAAAAAGAAAGACATCCTTTGTTTGAGGGAGGTGTTTGCTTTCACATGCAGCAGAGAAAAAACAAGCCTTGGAGCCCAAGTGTGGTCCTTAATCCTGCGGCAGCCATCCGGTGGCTTCACTTCCCCAATGACTCTGATGCAGGGGCTGGCAGAGCACAAAGACGGAAAAGCGCCGATTTCTGCTTTTTGTAATTCTTCTTCTTTTTTTTTAAAAAGCAAATATTCCTCTCC
Organism: Ochotona curzoniae; assembly: GCF_017591425.1. Taxonomy (NCBI): domain Eukaryota; kingdom Metazoa; phylum Chordata; class Mammalia; order Lagomorpha; family Ochotonidae; genus Ochotona; species Ochotona curzoniae. Next base: position 17,965 of record NW_024466779.1, read on the forward strand.
TTTTTTTTTTTTTTTGCAGATTTATTTATTTATTCAATTTATTTTATTATTTTATGATACAGTTCCATAGGCTCTGCGATTTTCCCTTCCCCAGCTCCCCTGGCTGGTGGGGCTCCAGTTGAGCGCTACCAGGGGTATGTGGTCACTGCCACACCGCCCTGCTGTTCGCTGCTACTTGCCCGTGTCCTCAGTGTCCAGGTGTCCCTCCGCCATCAGCCTGTCCTCTCCTATTTCCTGGGATCCCGGCCTCTCTGCTTCACCCTGGCTAATGATTCTCCATCTGTTTAAACGTGTCCTCACCCTATTCCACCATCTTGTTTCTTGAGAATTTGTTTTTATGGGAAAGGCAGATCTCTAGGGAGGACAGACAGAAAGATCTTCCATCCGCTGGTTCGCCCTTCAAGTGGCTGCCACAGCTAGAGCTGAGCCGATGCCAAGCCAGGAGCAAGGAGCGTTTTCCCAGCCTCCCATCTGGGTGCAGGAGCCCAAGATTCTAAGCCAGGCTCAGCTGCTGTTCTAGTCTGGAAGCTGGAAGCTGGATCAAAAGTGGAGCATGTGGGACACAAACTGTTCTCCAAAAAAGAAAGCCAGTGCTCGCAGCAGGCAGAGGATTAGCTTGAGACACAGCACCAAGCACCTGACCTTTTCTTAGTCCCTGTCTGGAGTTGAGATCTCAGTTGTATTATCCATAAATTAAAAAAAAAAAGAGTAAAATGGAAGTGGTGGTATGGATTTGAAATACTTTGAAAACTGGATGCTTTAATGCCCAATTTCATTCTGCTTTATGTAAACCCACAAAGTACACCGTTATAATAATTTAAATGTACAGTGGCGCTGAATTCACATTCACAATGTTGTGCAATTATTGTCACTGTTTCCAGAACTTTCTCGCTTTCCCAGAGCGCAGCTACATGCCTATTAGTAAATCCCATTCTCATTTGCCTCTACAGAGTTTGTTTTTATTTTAAAGGCAGATTTGCAGAGAGAACAAGAAGTAGAAAGATCTTCCATCTGCTGGTTCATTCCCTTACTGTCTGCAATGGCCGCAGCTAAGCTGATTTGAAGCCAGGAGCCAGGAGCTTCTTCTGAGTCTCCCACACGGGTGCAGGGTCCCAAGGCGTTGGACTGTCCTCTGCTGCTTTCCTAGGACACAAGCAGGGAGCCGGATGGGAAGTGGAGCAGCTGAGACATGAACTGGTGCCCATGTGGGATCCCAGTGCGTGCAAGGCGAGGATTTAGCTACTAGGCCGTGCTGCCAGGCCCCTCAGTTTACTTTCTGTCCCCATGAATTTGCCAACATTAGATACCTCAGTGAAGTGAGATCACATTGTTTTTTTAAATCCATTTTTTCCTGACTTCACTCAGAAGAATGTCTTCAAGGTTCATCCATGCTGTATGTATCAGAACTTTATTCCTGTTAATGACTTCATAGTATTCCACTGCAGGTAAGTGTCAATACTGCATTTGCTTACCCATTTGGGGAGAGAATCGTTGGACAGAAGATGGTTGCTGTCTTTACTCCTCTCTATAAATCTTTCAATTAAAAATAAATATTTTAAAACGTAGAATAGGTGGTTTCTTAGACTCAAAGCTTAAGTGTGAAGTGCTGCATGGGATGGTTCATGTCATTGTGCTCTGTATTTGTGAGCAAGCTATTCTACTTTTGATGAATACATTAGCCTCTTTATGATCTGTGAGAAACAAAGGGCGAAATTTATGATACATATGTATATAAAGTAAACAGCTTTTCCGCTCTGTTAACAGTTTCTAGCAAGCAGATATGACCTTTGATGCCTAAACAAATTACAAGGATAGGAGATTGGGGGGAAAAAAAAACCTGTCTGTGAGAATTCTCTGAAATCCGTGAGATAGTAATCAGATCTAAAATGAATTGCTCTTTCTTCGAATGTGTGTGTGCTTGTAGTACTCAGAATGCCTTTCTTGTTTCGGCATTTCTCATTCTCTTAAATTATGACTTAGATTGATTTAGCCTGTAGAATGTATTGGAGACCAATATCCTTTCACAGCAACATGAAAAGCCATTTAATGATGGACTTTAAGATAGGAGCATAACCCTGAAGGAATTTGGCCAAAGTGATACAGACTGGCCTGGATTCGCACTCTTTGGGCCGACTGCGCAGCAGCTGACCATCCCTCACAGGACATTCTGTAGGGGTGGTTATGTGCGTGCAGGCGTCGGCCTTGACTCAAAGCTCTGGAGATAAGACAGTCGTAAGAATCCTCAGTGCCGGTCCCGGCGCTGTGGCACAGTGGTTAAGGTCCTCGCCTTGCACGCCCGGGATCCCATATGGGCGCGGATTCTAATCCCGGCGGCCCCAAATCCCATCCAGCTCCCTGCCTGCATCCCGGGAAGGCAGTTGAGGACGACTCAAAGCTTTGGGACCCTGCACCCGCGTGGGAGACCCGGAAGAGTCTTCTGGCTTCGGATTGGCATAGTATCGGCCGTTGGCGCTCACTTGGGGAGTGAATCATTGGACAGAAGATCTTCCTCTCTGTCTTTCCTCTCTGTATATCCACCTTTCCAATAAAAATAAAAAATAAATCTTTTAAAAAAGAAAAAAAAAAAGAATCCTCAGTGCCAGGAGATTGTAGGAATTGGCTCCTAGGAATGTTTTAATTGCCTGTATTTGGGGGGCAGGGTGAGATAGAGAGCACCCCCATTGGCTGATTTAGCCCTCGGGTACTTGGAACAGCTAGAGCTGGGCTAGAGTGATGTGAGGAGTTGGCTTACTCAAGCCGACAGCACTGTATCCCGGAATATACGTTAGCAGGAAGAGCTAGATATTCTGATGTGGGGTCTGGGTACCTTACCCTGTGGGCTAGTAACCTTGAGAATTTCAATTTCATTTCGTTTTATTATTTTATTTATTTTGTGGTAGCGAGAAAGAACCACTACCCACGTGCCTACAGCTGGAGGCGAAGCATCAAACTCGATACAGGTGTCTCATGTGATGGCAGGAACCTGCTTGCTTGAGCAGTCGCCTGCTGCCTCCTGGCTGTGCGTTAGCAGGAAGCCAGGAGAGGAAACAGAACAGTACAGGACTTGAACTCAGATACAGGATACGATTATGGCAACCCAAGCCCTGTGTCATTAAATGCCTGCCCACCCCGAGAGCTTGAAAATAGACTCAGCAGTGTTGAAACATTTGAAAATGACTTCCAAAGTATGTTATTTTAGAATAAGAAAAGTTTATTTACATTGGGTTTAACTTCCTGTAGTATATTATTACTTACATCCTGTAAGTGATAAGTAACAACTTTGACAGGCCTTATAATTTACTATGTTAATAACTCCCCAAACTGTCATTTTGAAGCAGAATGTTACTTTTGTACTGTATCATAAACAACATCATAATTATAAAAGGGTGTGGTAAGAATGTAATCTCGGGTCCGGCGCAATGGCTCAGTAGCTAAATCCTCAACTTGCAAGCGCCAGGATCCCATATGGGCACCAATTCGTGCCCTGGTTCCTCCACTTCCCACCCAGCTCCCTGCTTGTAGTCTGGGAAGGCAGTAGAGGACGGCCCAAAGCCTTGGGACCCTACACCTGTGTGGGAGACCCGGAGGAAGCTCCTGGCTTTGGATCAGCTCAGTTCCAGCCATTGCAACTACTTGGGGAATGAACCAGCAGGTGGAAGTTTTTTGTCTCTGCTTCTCTCCAAAAAAATCTGACCTACTATTCCAATAAGAATAAATACATTTTTAAAAATCTAATCTCTTTAGGGGATTGGGATTACTCTGATCCGTTTTTTAAAAAAATTCTTTTGACATTTTCAAATATATTCTTCGCTCTGATGAAATTTGTGTGAAATTTCCATGTTTTATCTTCTGATCTGATGACTATACAATTTGGAGTCTGTTTAACATTCACTGTGGGAAGTGTGTAGGGAGTGTGGCAATATATCCTTTCGTGTTTTCCGTGACTTGATCAACATTTAGACAAAAAAAAAAAAAAAAAAGGCAAAGAGTGATTTGATGCTGAACCACGCTTGAAAACTATTATCTGGGAGCCATTTATTCTACAGATATTTATGCCAAGAACTTTTCTGAGTGCTGGGGATTTAGTAGTGAACAGACAGAGCTCACCTACCAACTCTTACCCAGGAAGTCCTGGGGCCTGTCCTGGGACTGGGGAGTCCCTTGGCCTCCTTGTGCCAGGTCAGAGCTAGCAGACAGCGCCTTCCGTGCCCTTCCTGGGCCAGTTGTCCAGTTTGTACTCCAGGCCCATAGAAGACCAGGTGCAGCGTGAGTGTCCCATTAAGCATGTGTTAACTGAATCAGAGCCAAATGAAGTGTTTGCCACCTCTATAGACTGTGTCATTAGCTTCCCATCTGGTGTCCCTGCCCCGCTCCTTACTCTTACCACTCCAGTCTGTTCTTAACATAACAGACCATAGGATCTTGTTACTACTATGTTGCTTTCCCTCCAAACCCTCCAGGAGTCTCCATTTGTCCAGAGGAAAGGTGAACTGTGACTAGAGGAAAGGAGCTGTGACTCACAAGGCCCCAGGGCCTAGCTTCCTGCTGTCCTTCCTGCTTCCGCTCAGGTGGTCAGATCTCCCTACCTGCTTCTCAGACTCCACAGCTAAGGGTGGGAGGCGTTGGTCTCAGGGGTTATGAAGCTGCTGGGGGCTCCCTGTTGGAATATCTGGGTTGAGTCCCAGCACCTTAGCCACCCATCAGTTTTGCTGCTGACACGTACCCTGGGAGGCAGTGGCCAATAGTCCAAGTTCTTGGGTTCCTTAGGACCAACGTGGGAGAGTCAGACTGAGTTCTAGGCTGCGGACTCACTGTTGCAGACATCTGAGGATCGAGCTGGCGGATGAAGCGCTGTCTACCTCCACCTGTTTTTCTGTCTTTCTGCCTTTCGAGTCAAATGAAAAATCATTGAAAAAAAAAAAAATCCTCAGGGGCCAGCATGGTGGCTTGACAGGCTGATCCTCCTCACGTGGTGCCAGCATGCCGCAGGGGACCAGTTCTAGGCCCAGCTGTTGCATTTTCCATCCAGCTCCCTACTGATGGCCTAAGAGAGCAGCCGACGATGGTCCACGGCCTTAGGCTTTGCATCCAAATGGGAGATTTTGGATCTGTCAAACTGGCCATTACAGTCATTTGGGGAGTCTCTCTCTCTCTCTCTCTCTCTCTCTCTCTCTCTCTCTCTCTCCCTTCATCTCCCTCTTTTATTTATTTAAAATAAGTAAATTAAAAAAAAAATTCTCAGCAGCCATGTTCCCATCCCGGAGCCCTCACCCCTGTGGAGTGCATGTGCATAGCGGTGGTAACCAGATGCTTGATGTTTGCGCTGAAGACCGTGCCGTTTCAGGTCAAGGAGGGACCCTTTGTCTGACATCACTTGCTGGAAATGTCCTAACTGTTCCATCGTTCCCACTGCCCAGTAACTCTGCAGTTGCGTTTTTTTTTCTAAGCAAAGGCTTCGTTGTGTTTCATCCCCTAAGGTACTTGCCACTGAGGGAGGATGCAGGAGTTGAACAGAATAGGAAGAACTTTTGTTGGAGGTGTATCATTCTGGTTACGTACAGGAGAGGTTGGGCAGTTGATCAGACCTTCTGTCACCTGTTCAGCTGATTTTGAATCTCAGTTTCACGTGTTGAAGCATCATAGCGCCCAGTGAATTATGCAGCAGCACATTGTACAGGTGAGGCAACCGTGGCTTAGAGAGGCAGAGCAGCATGACCAAGGCCACGTGACAAAGTAATGATCAGTATTCAGCATCAGGATTTTCCAGAGAGGCTGATGTGAGACGTGTGCAGAGGAGGGAGGAGGACTGAGGCTGATGTTAAGGAAATGACAGTATTACGGAGGCAGCAGTCCCCAAACCCAGGAAGAGCCAAGGGGTAGTGGCAAGTCTGAACGTCTTCTGGCGGCCCTCAAACTCAGTCTTACTCTCCAGTGACTTTTGTCCCCTTTAAGCTTGCCAGCCTGCTACTTGGCAATGCTAAATGGAGCGTAGTCATGAGTTCCGCAGGAGGCTCACAGTGGAAAGTGCTTAAGTTGCTGAGGTGTCACATTAGGGCTAAAGCTGAGACTGGAGTTTTCAGAAAGAAGTGAGCGAGTGAGTACCGCGCGAGACAAGTCCGGACGACACAGGGTGGTAGCCGAAAGGAATCTGTGTTGTCAACACGTGCTTCGTTTTATTGGGTCCAACTGGTTCCAGCATCCTGTATGGCAGTTTGAGTCTTGATTGCTTCACTTCTGGTCCAGCTCCTTGTTTAAAACCTGGGAAGTCAGTGGAAGATGGCCCAAGTACTTGAGTTCCTGTGCCCACATGGGACACACAGAAGCAGCTCCTGGCTGCTGGCGTTGGACCAGCCCAGCTCTGACTGTTGTAGCCATTTGAGCAATGCACCAACAGGTGGAAGATTTCTCTCTATCTCTCCCCATCTCTTTCTCTATAACTGTGCCTTTCAAATACATCAATAAATCTGAAAGAAAAATGTGCAGAATGAGCATCTGTACTACAATTGCTTTATCCTTCTCGAGCCCTTGAAGAAATACGCAGTTTCACAATGTGTGTGCTGCACAAGATTCTGTAGAACCTGAGAATTGCTCCGTAACTGAGTTGACCTCTGGAATAGTTTGGTCTTTGGACTCAGTCTTGATCACTAGGGTTACTGGTGACAGCGAAGCCTTGGAGTAACCTTTTCCCTTCCTTGGACACCCTGTCTGCATTCCTTAAACAGTGGTGCAGTGGGACGTATGATGTTAAAACTTAGTCAAGTGACGCAACTCTGGGAAGATTACCAAAGTGGGTACCCCGTGATTTGGTGGGAAAAAAGATCTCCGATACAGTATGCTCGACACAATACTTAGTCATTTAGTAATCGTTGAGTGTACTAAGCAACTTTTCATTAACTTAATCGGAGAAAGAAGCAGTCAATTTACTAGAGCTGCGTCATAAGTAAAGTTAAAATTCTGTCTTAAAAGCTGAATGTTGAAATCAGTGTTTGGGCTGGAGTCCTGGAATGTACCGGGATGCCATATGGATGCCGGTTGGTATCCTGGCAGCTCCGCTTCCCATCCAGCTCCCTGCTTGTGGCCTAGGAAAGCAGAGGATGGCCCAAAGCCTTGGGACCTTGTACCTGCATGGGAGACCTGGAAGAAGCTCCTGGCTCCTGCTTTCAGGTTGGCTCAGCTCTGGCCGTTGTGGCCATCTGGAGAGTGAGTCAGCAGACGGAAGATCTTCCTCTCTGTCTCTCCTTCACTCTGTCAATCTGACTTTGCAATAAAAAGAAACAAGTTTTAAAAAAGAAGAAGCAGCCAGTGTTTCGGTTGTGAACTAATTGTTAAGAGATAGTCGTTTGTAGTACAAATTAATGATGGAAAATTGTTTCTTAATCCTCTCGTTTAACTGACCTTTGGGACTCTGTTCTCAATGATCTATTTTATGATATACTCTGTCTTAATTTTGTAAGTTATGTTCTTGCTGCTGTAACAAAATGCCACAGAATGGGTTATTTATGAAAAACCGAAATTTGTTTTGCACAGTCCAAAATCGGAGTGCTGGTTCAGGATCTGTTGAACCAGGCTCTGTCTCGTATTGAATGATAGGGACCCGTAGTTGGGCAGCAACAGCCAGAGCCAAGCCAGTCTGAATCCAGGTTTTTCGGGGTCTCCCATGTGGGTGCAGGAGTCTAAGCACTTGGTCCATCCCCCACTGCCTTCCTAAGCACGTCAGCAGGGAGCTAGATTGAAAGTGAACCCTCCAGAACTCAAACTGGTGCCCATGTGGGTGATGGCTCCACAGGCAGCAGTTCTGCCCACTAGACCACAGCATCAGCCCCACTCTTACACTTTATGAAGGGTAAAAGGATGCCACGTAGTAAAATCGGAATTTAGTGTTAAAAACACACAAACACCAACACGTACACATACGCAGTGAGTACATTTTGAGCTTATGTTTAGGTACGGGATATATGGCAGGTGGCCTATCAGAAGGCCTCAAGAAAAAATATTTGGAAAGGAACTGCAGTTTCTAAATCACAGGATTTGTATCATAACCCTGATTTTAATCTGTACAGTCGGTGTCTTCACTATTTTCTTTGCCTTCTCTAAATTTCCTCCTGTGAAGGTAAAATTGACATGTAGGAAGCTGCTCTTACTGAATTTTATATTATAAGCGTAGATTCATGACTGTCCCATCACACTCAAGAAAATGAACACGTTCCACTGAACTCTTCCTTCTTTCAGTCTGGGAACTTTTTGCCATCGAAGTGTGTAAGTAAACACCCGAAAAGAGTCGGAGGAATGTTCTTAGGGTCTGGAACCGACCTACCTCCATCTCCCAGAGGCGACTTCTGGCCCTAGAATGTGCCCCCATCCTCTTCTCACCCAGACCTCGGTCTGCCTGGCACCCTCCTGAGTGGCAGTGGTGATCTTGTTCTGCGAATGGTTTATGGGCACGCTGTGACTTGCGGGGTTACAGCACCCTGAAGGTGTGCTTGGCCAGAGCGTCTGCGCTGAAAAACGACAACCGTTTCAAACTTTCTATTCTATCGTTAGCGGATTCTTATGTAAAAGACCGTGAAAATGGCTTCCTTAGAAACATGAAGTGAAAAAAAGTCCTGTCAGTGTGGCATCTCTGTTTTATATCTTTGGATTCAGCCTATATAAGCTTCTCTATAAAATTTTCTAAATGCTGACTTTGAATTTCTGCCCTGAATTTGTTTCAGACTGGTAGCAAACTTGTGGCGTTCACCCAGCCCCGGTCTCCTGTTTCCCATTTCATTCCTGCTGGACACGGTGAACTTTTGGCCATGTTTTCATAGCTCTCCCTTTGAAATGTTCTGAACTTTGCTGGCTTAAGAACTGAAAGGAAGCTAAGAGCTGCTGAATGCTTAATGATGTATCCACCAGTGTAGAGACTTTTGTTTTAGTCTCAGCCAGTCCTCCAAGCAGTCCAGCAAAGTAAGGGATCTTTCTCCACTGCGGGGATGAATTAGCTCGCTGCTGTTCACATCTTAACTCCTGCTGTCGCTGGCTGCCTGCTCCGGACCCACCTTCTGTAGGCTCCTGGGGACACAGCAGCTGGCATGGCGCACGAGACACTGCTCTGGCGGTACTTCCATCTGTGCTGGAGCGGAGGCGAGAATCATAGATCAGTGAAACCTGTACAGTACCACTGACGGTGATGAATGATGTAGAGGGAAAATAGAGACGGGTGTGGGAATAGCAGGGGCGTACGTTGGATCGGCCTGCGTGTGACGTCCTCGCTCAGGTGACCTTGGAATGGAGTTCTAGGGGCTGAGGGAGTCAACAGCTGACAGAAGCGTCCAGGAACTTCAATCCCTGAGGTTAAACCCAAACCCTCCTTTCTCGTGTCTTCTGCGAAGCTTTGTAGTCTCCAGAAGGTGCCCGAGGGGTGGGCACTGTGGCACTGTTGGCTGGCTGTCACGTGGGGGGTACTGCCACCCATGTCAGTGTGCCTGCCCCAAGTCCCAGCTTCTGGCCTTGCGAGCCCCCTCGCTGCCAATGCACCCGGGACAGCGGCAGGTTCGGACTTAAGGACTTGAGTTGCTGTGAGCTGTGTGGAGTCGCAGGTGCAGTGTCTGGCTCCTGACTCTGGCCTGGTCCAGCCCCGGCTATTGTGGACGTGTTCAGAATGAACCAGTGGACAGAAGATCTCTCTCTTTCTCAATCTGTCATTCTGCTTTTAACACCTTAAATGTAGGAATCAGTTTGAGAGCAGAAGATGCATTTTATGAATTAGGGAGACCAAATAGAATCTACTTTTTGCTTTGGATTAAGTCTGAATCTCTATTTTTACGTATCTGAAAGGCAGAGAAAAGAGAGAGAGGGTTTCCATCTGCCAGGTCATCAAATGGCTGCAACAATCAGATCTATTCAGGGTAAAGCCAGGAGCCAGGAGTCCCATGCTGTTCTCTTGTGTGAATGGCAAGGACCGCAGTGTCTTCCCCAGCAGGAAGCTGGATGAGAAGCAGAGCAGCTGGGACTGCAACTAGAGCTCCTGTTATTGATAACCCGTGTGCCACAGTGCCGGGGCCTCTCTCCCTTATTTTTATTTCTTTATTGGTATTTTTTTTTAATTGGAAAGGCAGTTGTATGGAGAGAAGGAGAGAACAGAGAGAAAGATCTTCCGTCTGCTGGTTCACTCCCTAAGTGGCCGCAGTGGCCGAAACTGAGTCAATCCAAAGCCAGGAGCCAGGAGCTTTTTCTCCCACACAGGTGCAGGATCCCAAAACTTTGGGCTGTCCTCTACTGCTTTCCCAGGCCACAAGCAGAGAGCTGGATGGGAAGTGGAGCTGCTGGGATACAAACCAGTGTTCAAATGGGATCCCTGTGCATAAAAGACAAAGACTTCAGCCATTAGTCTATGGCACCACCAGGCCTATTTTCATTTTTAAATGGGTGCAATCGGGGTAAGAACCTTTGGAGGGGAAGCAATGCTTTTGTTAAGGAGCTTTGCAAGTCCTGGGTTGTGTGAGTTGCTGCCAGTTCAGGACTGTTGTGGTCTAACAGAGAGCCCAATCTGGCATGGCCCCTCACCTTGGCATCACTGGCAGGTGCTACAGCCAGCTCCGCCCAGCCTGCCCCCAGTCCCAGCTCATGCTGGCAGGTGCTACAGCCAGCTCCGCCCAGCCTGCCCCCAGTCCCAGCTCATGCTGGCAGGTGCTTCAGCCAGCTGCGCCCAGCCTGCCCCCAGTCCCAGCTCATGCTGGCAGGTGCTACAGCCAGCTCCGCCCAGCCTGCCCCCAGTCCCAGCTCATGCTTGCAGGTGCTACAGCCAGCTCCACCCAGCCTGCCCCCAGTCCCAGCTCATGCTGGCAGGTGCTACAGCCAGCTCCGCCCAGCCTGGCCAGCTACCAATTCCACTCCTAATGTGAACTGGCGGATGTTGTATCCCAACCCATGCTGGCCTGCATCTCATCCTGACTCTCATACCTGCCACTGGGTGTGGCATGCCTGCCCAGCTTGGCTCACTCACAGGTCTAACCCACACGAATGCTAATGGGTATTGTAGCCCAGCCTGGCCTAGACTGCTGCCAGTCTTGTTTCCTCCGCACACCAGCAGGGGCTGTGTCTTAACATGGGAGTTCCTGGGGCCCAGCACAATGGCTCAGTGGCTAAATCCTTGTGTCGCAAGCACAGGGATCCCATATGGGTGCCAGTTCTTGTTCCAGCTGCCCCACTTCCCATCCAGCTTCATGTTTGTGGCCTGGGAAAGCAGTGAAGGATGGCCAAAGCCTTGGGACCGTGCAGCCGTGTGGAAAACCTAGGAAGAAACTGCTGGCTGCTGGTTTTGGATCGGCTCAGCACTGGCCATTGCAGCCACCTGGGGAGTGAACCAGTGGATGGAAGATCTTTCTTTATATCTGCCTTTCCAATAAAAATAACTAGATATAAAAAAAAGTGAGAGTAGGAGGAGTTCCCCAGGCTCCCTTATCAGACCCATCTCCCAGTTGCAAATCTGTCACCCACTTGTGCGAGTTTGACTTAGGCTGATTTGGCCTTCCTGTTGGCGACGTTCCCTGGCAGGTGACCTTGCCAGACCAGCCCACACCAGTTCCAGGAGGCAGGAGCTTCTTGCTTGGAGGTGAGCGAAATGAAAGTTTCCGCAGTTGTCAGTACCAGTAGGGGGCCAAGTCAGCCGTTGTTTTTAAATGCTTCTATGGTTGTACAACTGTACGGTCTTACATCCCATACCATAGTAGTTAAAAAGATGACGGATACAGTTCTTAGTCTAGTTGTGGAGGAGCAAAGTCAGACCCAGGGTTAGCTTTATATATAGCAACATATTGTAAACACCCTAAAAAGAAGTGTCGAGTGATCAGGACCCAAGGGACAGGAGGGCCAGTGGGAGGAGAGGGGCATCTAACAGAGCCTGTGCCCATCCCAGACACCAGCCCGGCGTAGCACTGCTTCATGATCCTCACTGTTGCTTGATCTTCTCTCGTATGCCCATGTTCCTTGAAAGTGGATTTGGGGGACCCTGGCGCTGTGGCCTAGCGGCTAAAGTCCTCGCCTTGAATGTGCTGGGATACCAAATGGGCACCGGTTCTAATCCCAGCAGCTCCACTTCCCATCCAGTTCCATCGGTCTTCCATCCGATGATTCACTCCCCAAGTGAGCGCAACAGGCCGATACTATGCCGATCCGAAGCCAGGAGCCTCTTCCGGGTCTCCCACGCGGGTGCAGGTTCCCAAAGCTTTGGGCTGTCCTCGACTGCTTTCCCAGGCCACAGGCAGGGAGCTGGATGGGAAGCGGGGCTGCCGGGATTAGAACCGGCGCCCATATGGGATCCCAGGCGTGCAAGGTGAGGACCTTTAACCACTTGCGCCACCACGCCGGGCCCAAAATAAAACAAATCTTAAAAAAAAAAAAAGAAGGTGGATTTGGAACTTGCAGATATAGTGTGCCGCCTCCAAACTTTCGGGGCGCGGGACCTGGTGTCCCCACTGAACTGTGTGCTTCTTTGGAAGGCAGTGGAAGTGTCCCTCCTTTCCTGAGAGCGACACAGAGGTGTGGCAGGTGCTAGCAGACGTGGCTGCCTTGGGGAGCACAGCCAGCG
>NW_024466780.1:0-17786 GCF_017591425.1 Ochotona curzoniae
ACAAGACGAAATTCAAATGTTTTCTTTAAATTAAAGGTGAAACTAAGATGTTCAAATTGTGTTAGACTCTCTTGGCAGTCAGTGCTATGTGAAACCATCACTGCGAATGCTCCTCATACAAAAGGTCCTGTTTCTACATGACAATCAGCCTGCGTACTCAGACTGCTCCTGGAAAGCCTTTCCACGGCCTGTGCCGAAACGGGGCAGTGTTCGCATGACGTCATAGCATGACGTCAGCATTAACGTGCGCTTAAGAAGGTGGTCAGAATGAACTGCCTGTGGCAGCAACAGATGACAAAACGCCCGGACACTAAGGCATTGCCAAAGCCACGCGTGAGGGCCTGGGGCGAGGAGGTACGTGACAACATAAACCAAACAACAGAGATTTTGTGAACCAAATAAACAGAATAAACAGATGGGCCCAAATGGATGGAGCTAACACTGGTGACTCAGCCCCCGGGCTGAGAGGATGACATGCGGTAAGGAACGTTTGTCCTCAAGCAAACTCAATCTTACCTGAAAACAAAAAGCAAAAACTAGGATCAAACTCAGCAATCAACTTCCGTAAGGTCACATTCAAAATGTATACTCTTAGTGGTTTTACTACTGAGAAAATCTTCATCTAGCTAAATGGAAAGGCAGTCATTTCCCACACCCTTGCCAAAGCTTCAAGCTTGGCTGCCTATTTCGTAACGCGTAGTTTCAGGGAGCCGTGTAGAACATTCAGTCTAGCCTTGATTTCCAACATGCTCAGTTAACTGTAAAGACCCCAGCCTCCATTCTGCATCAGTCAGCTCTTGGTGTGCATGCCCAGACAAGCAGTGTGCTACAATAAACGAAAAGCAAAGTGCAGTGGGGCAGGTGCTGTAGCACAGCAGGTGGAGCTGCTGTCTGGGACACGGGCATCCCATGTGGGATCCATCTCCCTGCTCAGGCTTCCTGAGAGGCAGCAGGAATTCCGAGGACTCGGTTCCTGCTCCAGCTTGTGAGAAGCCAGACAGAAGCCCAGAACATCAGCCTGGTCCATCCCTGAGCTTCGGGAAGCAAGCCAGTGGATGGAAGATGCTCTCTGTCCCTGGGCTGCTCTGCCTCAATGGCAGATGCAGTGGATGCAAATAAACATTTAAACATTTTTAAAAAGCCAATCCAAAATACGTCCAATCAACACCTGACTGAATATATGCATTGTGACATACTTAGAAATTCATTCAATTCCATTTTCCTGCAAATTATCAGTTTCCTATTAACTAATATGATATTTTGACTTTTAGCTTTTAGTGTAAACATCCAGCAACAAATTATTCAATTGACTATATCTGGGAGACCCAGATTTTATTGCTTAGTATTGAATTCCTACCATTAGAGAGAACTAAAATCAAATTTTAACTACTTTGTAAATTAAATTGATTTAAAAATAAAAAAAAACACAACTTGTTATTTATTTAACTTTATTCATTTTATTTTGAAGTTTATGGTACAATTATGTAAGGTCTGGTTTCCCCACCCAAACTGCCACCCCTAACTGATTTTCCCTGCATTCTTACAATAGCATAGTTCTTCCTACCAAGCTGTAATTCCATCAGTCTTTTCCATTGCTGGTACAGACAATGTCAGACAGCACAGCATCCCACTGCCTAGCTACATCCAACAGCTTCATTGGGAGTACACCTTTGATTTGGAAGTAGGGATGCATATTGCATTGTATCTTCACATCTGGATATGATAGTGTCTATTTAATTTTAAAGATTTATTCATTTGAAAGGCAGAGTTACAGACAGGGAGGGAGAGGTGGGTAGAGACAGTGAGAGAGGTCTTCCATCTACTGGCTCACTCCCTAAATGAACTGGGCCACACAGAAGCCAGGCACCAGGACCTCCATCCAGGTCCCCCGTGTGGGTGTCAGGGGCCCAAGTACTTGGGCCATTTTCAACTGCTTTCCCAGACACATTAGCAAGTCCTGACACAGATTCACTGAAGTAGAACATTTCACCTTTTCCCATCTCTTCTGTGTCCAGCCAACATGAGCCCCTTCCCTTGATTACTGAGGAGTCACAGCTCTTAGGAAAACGATCCACTGACTGATCTACCCCTAGACAGCTGCATTTTAATAAAAGACTTAATAAAGTGGATCCTATGCCAGGCAGTACAAATGGGAAAATGCTGAGGATTATAATAGCTTTTGCAAAGCCCTGAATCACTGACCAGCAATTTGTTCATGAGGACAACTGCTCACCTATGTATCTAGGACTAGCTTAGCCAACAGCTCCTCTCAAAACTTCCTTGTAATACCAGCAGCTGTTTATATTAAACAGTTACAATTAAGGTAGCAATCAACTCTCTACCTAGCATTTCACTGCTCCTAGCCCTAACACACACACACTAGGGACCTTCCTGCTCCCATAAGTAGGATCCACACGCAGCAAAGGATGGAATCTGGTTCTTAAGAGGAGGCAATGGAGACGCAGAAGTCACCCTCTTGGACCATCTCTTTGATCAGCCATCACGTGACACCATCAGCATCACGTGGTCCTAGCTTGCCTGAAAACCATCTGGAGGGACTGGGAGTCACCGTCATCAGTGCAGATCAGCAAGGCCAAGCCAGTGGGCCATCTCTTTTCCCCAACCTGAGTCCGCTCTGATTACTCACGATGTGTATTTCATTTTATTTCACCTTCTGGCATTTTCTTTATGCACATTTATATTATTCAAGTCTGATATTCCTGAAAAATCATTCTATACCTTCTATATAATCACATCTTCTTGCAAGAAGCATTTCTGCGAAACATCCTTTGTGAACTAGCTACTGGGTTACTGTGCAATCTCTACAAAACTGCCACATATTTTATATCTACCAGTTGTCTCAGGGATTAAGTATCAAAATAATTAGGATGCTTAAAATGGATCAAGACACCACAGCAGTTTTAACTGGGAAATGGGAGGCTGCAGCGCCTTCCCGCCTCTCCATCTTCTTGGTTCACTTCCTCTTCCTACAGTCTCCACACACTTCCCCTCCGACAGAAGCAGTAGGAATCCAAAGCTTCACTTTCTCCCACCCTCATTTCAAGACTCTTTCACACTGTTTGGTGTTTCCTTCCTTTCCAAAGCTCAACACTGAGTACTCTTTCAGAAACTTTACCCACTGATTTATAAATTCCATAATCACAAATATTGTAGTGCCTGCAAAAGCATAATGAAACAGATACAGAATTCCCGAATTCCCAGTACAGTTAGTTCTTGAGAATATGGTAACTACGCTCAAGAAATCAAAACTTCAACACACAGAAAGACAACCAGCACTGTTCCAAAACAGCCAGGACTTAAGACTTGTCCAATGGGGGCAAACTTTGCTTATTTCTTTATATTTCAAAATTTATTTTCACTTTATTTAAAGGCACAGAGAGACAAACAGAAATCTCCCATCCATTGGTTCACTCCTCCAATGTCACTGGGAGCCAGGCTACAGCTGGGAGCCCAGAACGCCCAGATGGGGGAAAGGACCAAAATCCCCTGTGGTCAGCTGCTGCCTCACCCAGTGCGCATCAGCAGGAAGCTGGCACAGAAGGAAATGCTCATGCCCAGGTAAAACCAGCAGCCTCACCTGTGACAGCAAGGTCTGTGAGTCACCAGAGAAACAGCACACACCTGCTGCCGTGTCATTCCATCCAAACAGAAAAACAGGTGCCCAAATATAACTCTGGATTTCAAGATTAGGGACCAAAAATTCACTTTTAGATATGTCCTGAAATTCATCTAGGATGTAATAAACTATTACTTTTATCTCAACTGCTTCAGATAAATTCTCACTGACAAAACACTGGATTTTTGTTTTTAAGAAACACAAGTATGAATAACTGCCAAAAATAAAATTCGAAAGAGAAGGAACTATGGAGGAAAAGGTACGTATTTATTTAAAGAAATAATGCTAACAAATTTTAAGTGCTATATCCCAGGATGCTAAATAATGATGTCTGCCTTTTTAGTTTTAAGTGAGAGTTTTAAATCCCTCAGGGATGTGTTTGAGACTATGAGAAACACAAGATTCCTATCCCCATAATCTTCAAATTAGTACATAACAAATCCTAAAGGATGTCACATAAAAATTTAAAATATAGCATCCCCTAAATCAAACTTCCTATCAGATAAAATCAGAAGAAAATATAAGATTTAAAGATGTCCTTGAAAAATCCTGGAGAAGGAAGTATTTTGTTTTTGGAAGACAAGCTTTGTACATCTTAGAGAGAGGAAATCCCTAGCTGAATCTAAAAACTTAAGACCACCATTCTTCTCTCCCATACATCAAAATTAATCTACCAATTACTCAACGGAGACAAATACATCTGGGACTATTTTATGATGCCGATCTGTCCAGAAATAACCTGAAAGCATTTATAATTTATCTGTTTAACATTCAGCAAGAATCAAATGATCCAAGGTGATCCTAGTTTCCCAATAAAGCCCGCACCACCTGCCCTCGAAGACACGAGAAGGTACAAAGAATGATGAAGATTGCTCTTCCTGAAGACAAATCATCTAATTCAAAAGAAAAAAAAAAAACAGAGCTCACTAAAATTACTCACACAAAACATTAAGTAACAACACAAAAGCTTGCGGGGCAGCATGACTAAGTGCCCAAGGACAGTCTGACAAGCCAAGGGGCGGGGGCTCCCCAGCAGGACCGGGTCTTTCATCACACTGTAATGAGTGCAGAGGCAGAGCACGCAGAGGCACAAAGGTGCTAATTAACGCTAGGACATGAAAGCAAAGAGCCAAGAATCTCAACTTCAAGACACAAAGCAAAGCCACCAAGAAAAGGTACCAAAAGCACGGTCACTTAAACACAACTGAAGAGGAAAGAGGAGCGTTGCCAAGAAAACAGGAAAGGAGACACGAGGACAACAATGGCAAAGCTTCGGACAGGACTTCAAGACAATCTTAGGAGAATTACAGGGACAGGAAAACGGCACATTGTTCTCAACATTATTTTAAGATCCACTATCACCACCAGCAATAATTAGCCAGCCAACACCTAGATCCTGATATGCATGCAATTCACAGCAAGGGCAACTCTGGAGGCACCGGGCAGTTATCAACAGCAACCAGTCTGACACCCTGGGCAAGGCACGAACCCTCAGTACGTTTGTGAGTCTTCTTCTATCTAAAAACTGTTAAAATCGCATAGTGCAGCAGGTTAAATGACCACCTATGATGTGGGTCCTTGACTGAAATCTGACACAGAAAAGCCATTTCCAAATGGATGGTAGCATTAAGGGTAGAACAGTCTATGTAACTGTCGGGAAAACGGCATCTCCGGGATGCAGAGTTAGGCAAAGCCTTAAACTGGATAACACACGCACAACCTGTAAAAGGGAAACTTGATAAAATCAACTTCAAAATTTAAAACTTTTTCCAAAAGACCAACTAGATTGAGAAAAAAACGTTTACAAGCCATGTATCAGAAAAGGACTCACATCTAACCAGGATACATTCAAATTCTAATTAGGAAACATTTAGACAATTTATTCTTCTAAAACAGAATTTTATTGCCTAGTGGCAAGAAATGAAGAAACATTTCCCAAAAGAGGACACACATACATACATACGCAAACAGGCACAAGAAAGGAATTCCAACATTTATCCTTAGGGAAATGCTCATTAAAATCCTAACGAAGGACTGCCCCCCCGCCCCCCCCCCAAGGACCAAATTAAAAATCTGACAACATCAAATGTTGGCAGGGACGTGGAGGAACTGGAACTGGTTGCTATAGCTGCTCTGGGAAGCAGTGTGGTGCTGTTTTAAAGGTAAACGTTCAGGCAGCATTTGCTGCAGCAGCACCTGTATTCCTAGAGGGGAAGCCTTGGGCTTACACTGTGTCACAGCAGCATCATTCACAGTACCTCGACCTCCCCAGCCTGCAGACAGGGCGTGGTCCATCCACACCACAGAATACCACTCTGCCGCTACTGACACCTGCAACAGACTGCAGGCTCTTCACACAACTTCCGCACCACCCCCCCGCCAGTGGGGGAAAAAAGGGGGCAAAAAGATTACATATTGATCATGTGACTGCCTCGGAATGACAGAATTGCAGAAATGAAAACTAAGTGGCTGACTGCCGGAAGTGATGGAGGGAACCTGAGAAATGAGCTGCGTGTGGCTGCACATGTGGTACCCCTGGCCGGACAGAAGCATCCTTCATCTTCATCTTCATCGCATCAGTGTCAACAGCTGCTGTGATCCACACAGTGTTAAAGACACTGAGGGAAACTGAGTCAGGAGCATAGAGGACCTCACCTACTGTCCCTCGACTACAGTGAAATCTGCAAGTGTCTCCGGAGAAAGATGACCTCAAGCACGTTAAGGACAGGCCTTCTACCAAAACGCCACATCAAAATTCTCATGGCACCGTGCGTGGGCACGTTAGCATCCCACGAGTGTGGGCTTCGCGACCTGTGTCGTGCACCCCTGCTCACGTCCTGGGAATGCAGCAGAGGACGGCCCAGGGGACACAGGCCCTGCACCCATGACTGTCCCAGCTGCCCAACTTCTGCCACCTGTTACGGGACTGCACTGGGAGATGGCCCAGAGAACAGATGCCCTGCACCCATGACTAACACAGACCAGCTCCAGACTCTGGACTAGCCACTCGGGGAGTGACCCAGTGAGGGGGAGACCTCCTTCTTTCTCTGTAACTCTGCTTTTTTTATGTATAACTCATGAACTAACTAAATCTTGAAAAGGAAATCGCCTTCTGCTGCCTTCTGTTCCTACATACTGAACTCTTCTCCGTGCAGGAGACTGCCCGAGCCGGGCTTCTGAAGGGCACTGGGCTTCAGGGACCACGGGCTCAAAGGAATGTTTTCAAAGAAAGGAATTCACTGGCACATTCCACTGGCACAGCCAGGTCGCTGAACGTCAAGACTCTGGAAGCATAATGAACTTGCACACCCTTTATCAAGTACAGGGGGCCCATGCTGTGGCATAGCGTGGTAAGCCACCACGGGCATCCCATCTGGGCTGTGGTTAGAGTCCCTGCCCTCCACATTTAATCCAGCTCCCTGCTAAGACCATGGGACCCCAAAGTGAAACCCTTGACTTTCTTCTGGCTGTAGAGGCCCTTTGTGGAACAGCAGCTGGAAGACCTCTCCATTTCAAGGTAACTCTGCCTTTCA
The DNA here is from genome assembly GCF_017591425.1 of Ochotona curzoniae. Classification (NCBI taxonomy): domain Eukaryota; kingdom Metazoa; phylum Chordata; class Mammalia; order Lagomorpha; family Ochotonidae; genus Ochotona; species Ochotona curzoniae. The sequence continues at coordinate 7,171 of NW_024466780.1, forward strand.
AATAAATAAATCTTTTAAAAAGTTAAATAATAGTAATTTTAAAAAAAAAACCCCGATGTGACCATACTTTGAGGTTATCAAACAAGATAAACAGATGAGGGTAAGTGCAAAAGTGAGGAGAACCCTGGAGCACGTACTCAGGAAGCCAAGGAGTGAGAATGGAGGCAGCCAGGACAGCCCAGCTGCCGGGAAAAGCTGGGAAAGGCAGGGCTCGCCCCGGGAGCAGGGAAGACCTGGGGAGAGCAGGGCTTGCCCCAGGATCAGGGCAAAACCGGGAAGGGCAGGGCTCGCCCGGGAACAGGGAAGACCTGGAAGGGGCGCAGAGCTCGCCCGGGAGCAGGGAAACGCCAGGGAAGGCAGGGCTTCCCCAGGATCAGGGCAAAGCTGGGGAGGGCAGGCTCGCCCGGGAACAGGGAAGACCTGGAAGGGGCGCAGAGCTCGCCCCGGGAGCAGGGCAAAGCCAGGGGAGGGCAGCGCCTGCTCCGGGAGCAGGGCAAAGCCGGGGAGGGCAGAGCTCGCCCCGGGAGCAGGGCAAAGCCGGGGAAGGGCAGAGCTCGCCCCGGGAGCAGGGCAAAGCCGGGGAGGGCAGCGCCTGCTCCGGGAGCAGGGCAAAGCCGGGGAAGGCAGGAAGGGCGCAGGGAGCGCACGGTCACCAGTGCCCAGAACCGCTCGGGGCGCGGGACCCTCCCCGCCGCTGCGCGCTCGGCCGCGGGCCACAGCCCCGGGAGGCGGGCAGAGCCGCTGCGGGCCGCCCCCCGGGGTTCGCCCCTGGGACGCCGGGGCTCGGGCAGGGGGCTCGGTGCCCGGCGCCGGACGCGGGACTCACCTGGGGCCGCGCCACCTGAGGGGAGGCCATGGTCGCGGCGGGGGCGCACGGCAGCCTGGTGGTCGGGGCGGCGGGAGGGCGGCTCTAACGGGCGGGGCGCGGGGCGGGGCGGCTAACGGGCGGGCGGCCTCCGCGGGGCAGGGCGTGGCCGGCGCGGCAGCGCCCATCGGCCCTGGTTGGTGGACGCCAGGCGGCGGCGGGCCGGAGCGGGGCGGCCGCGACCCGGAGCGAGTCGTAACGTGAGGAACAGGGCGTTAGGAGTCCAGGCGGGAACGGAGGCCGGAAGTGGGCGGGACCGCCGTGGTGGTGGTGGTGGTGGTGGTAGGGGCGCCCGGCGCGCAGCCCCCCACTCCCCCTGGCGCGCGAGCCGGAAGTGGGCGTGGCGAGGGGCGTGGCGTGGTGGGCGTGACCGGCCCCGTCAGGCGGTGTCCTGTGGGAGCCAGCCCGGCCTGCCCGGCCTCGTCCGGCCTCGGCTCGGTCCCCGCCATGGGGCCTGGCTGAGTGACCGCCGATGGAGACCCCGGAGGCGCCGAGCTCCGAGGCGGAGCCGGGGCCCGAGGAGGTGCTGCGCTTCTTGGCGGAGCGCGGGGGCCGGGCCCGGCAGGCTGAGCTGGTGCAGCACTTCAGGGGCGCCCTGGGCGGCGAGGCGGAGCAGCGCGCCCGAGCCCGCGCCCGCTTCAAGGAGGTGGTCAACGCCGTGGCCGTGGTGCGCACCGATCCTGCCGACGGCACCAAGTACGTGCACCTCAAGAGGAAGCTGTGCCCCGGGCCGCCTCCCCAAGTGGAGGGGACCCCGGCTCCCCCTGGGAACGCGCTCCTCGGCGAGGGCCAGCTGTCCCCCTCACCCGCCGGGGACCCGCCCCGCGTCCAAGTGACCACCGCGCCAGCGCCCGACGAGGCCATCCACAGCCCAGCCGAGCCGCGGGAGATCGGGGAGAACGGCGACTTCTGCGGGGCGGCATCCCCCGAAGACGTTCCCAGCGTCCAGGAGATTGAAGCGAGCCAGGCGCTTCCCGGACAGGGCCGCGAACCTGACCATGGCGCGTCCTTGGTCACGGGTGGCCACGGCGGGACGAGTGGCCACGGCGGGGCCCCGAGAAGACTCGCCGCACCTGGCCGCCCGGTGGCCGGGCGGTCGGTCCAACTGGAGCGCCCGATCAGCCACTGCGAGGAGGAGGGGAACGAGCGCAGCCCCCCTGGAGGATCCCACACCCCCAGGCCTGTCCGCCATAACGTCCGAGACCTCGTGGTGGGCAGCTCCCCGCAGCTGAGAAGGAGCACCTCCGGGCCAGGGCGCAGCAGAAGCACCGGCGACTCAGACAGCGCTTCCCTGGCGTCGTCCTCAGCCGAGGAAGAAAGCAGCAGTGGCGGCGGCGGCGGGGGCTCCGTGACCCTGGACCCCCTGGAGCACGCCTGGATGCTCTCGGCCTCCGAAGGCAAGTGGGACAGCTTGGAAGGGCTGCTGGCCTGCGAACCTGGCCTCCTGGCCAAGCGGGACTTCATCACTGGTTTCACTTGCCTGCACTGGGCCGCCAAGCACGGCCGGCAGGAGCTGCTAGCCATGCTGGTCAACTTTGCCAACAAGCACCAGCTGCCGGTGAACATCAACGCCAGGACCAGCGGGGGCTACACCGCCCTGCACTTGGCGGCCATGCACGGGCACGTGGAGGTGGTGAAGCTGCTGGTGGGCGCTTATGACGCCGACGTGGACATCAGGGATTACAGCGGCAGGAAGGCCTCCCAGTACTTGAGCCAGAGCATCGCGGAGGAGATCAAGAGCCTGGTGGGGGCCCTGGACGACCTGGAAGGGGAGAGCGCTGGCAGCGGTGTCGGGGGGCGCTGGAGGCTGTCCAGGATGCTACCCTCCCACCTCATCACCTACAGGCTCTCGCACGTCCTGGAGGATGGAGGCGACCACCATCACCACCACCACCACCACCACCACCACCACCTGCCAGAGGGCTGGGCTGGAGGGAAAGCAAAGGACCCCGGGCGCAAAGCCTCGGGGAGCTCCAGTGGACGGTTAAAACCACCCAGACTCAACAAAATCCGCTTCCGAACCCAGATTATTCACACTACGCCCTCTTTCAGGGACCCGGAGCAGCCACTGGAGGAAGGAGAGGAGGAGGAGGACCGACCTCTCAAGGGTCACTCCTCCTCGTTCAAATTGAGACCTAAATCCAATGTATTTGGGTAAAAGGAATTTCCCGGAGACCTTCTAAGGTTGGTGTGTCTGCAGGAGTGAAATGCTCGGTGTGGATAAGAAACAGCCCGGAAAGACTGAGTGAGGCTAGATGGTGCCTTCGTGAGGGGCTGGACCGCCTCGTGCGGCTGGCATCCTGGGAGAAGCGGGTCTGCAAGGATTCCTCACCGCCGCGCCACACCTGCCCTGCTTCTCCCCTACCCCTCTGCCCTCCTCTCCCCTGCCCCTCTGCCCTCCTCTCCCCTGCCCCTCTGCCCTCCTCTCCCCCTACCCCTCTGCCCCCTCTCCCCTGTGCCCCTCTGCCCTCCTCTCCCCTGCCCCTCTGCCCTCCTCTCCCCTACCCCTCTGCCCTCCTCTCCCCTGCCCCTCTGCCCTCCTCTCCCCTGCCCCTCTGCCCTCCTCTCCCCTGCCCCTCTGCCCTCCTCTCCCCTACCCCTCTGCCCTCCTCTCCCTTCCCCCTCTGCCCTCCTCTCCCCTACCCCTCTGCCCTCTTCTCCTCTCCCGCTTGCCCATTTCTGAGGACCAGAGATGAATTTAGATTTGAGGGACAGCCAATAATTTAGACTTCCCTTGCTTTACCCATTCCCGGATACCATACAGAATACATTGCACTTCTTTTATGTAATTTTTTTTAAGTGGTTACTCTTCCAAGAGCAACAACAAAAAAAATTTTTTTTTAAATTCAAATTGTAGTGAAGCTGGTAGTATTTGTGAGAACAAAGCTACATGCTGCTCCTTTTCGTTTTTTCACTAATTGCATTTGATGTTTGAGGTACTACTGAGGGCCAGATGAGAGCTGAAACGCAGAAGTAGCAATTCAAGAATAATGTGAATAACCATAGGAATCCTATTGGTCACCTGTTTGTAAGTGGCAGTTCAGCTATTTTTTTTTTTCCATTTGAATTACTGAGCAGCCGTGCACTGGAATTAACTTGTGGGATGGTTTCCAACGAGCTAACATCACTGCACTCAGTGCCAAGGTACGGTAGTAATGGTGACACAAATTTAGAGTTTATAAACATAGCCACCTAAGGTACTTGTAAATATGATCTCATTCTGATTCTGTCCGATTTTACTGTTGTAGAAGTCTAAACTCGCTGCCTTTTTTTATCCTGGGGAATCACCAAACATTGCTTCCACTTGGCACAACCGCATTTCACGGTGCTTAGGTCAAAATTACCTACAGAAACTGTTTCTGATTGAGACGATTCGATTAGTGAGGAGTGGGCCGAGGCTTCTGTGGAGTGAGCTTTCCATCGGCCTGATGGTTCTCGTGTAAGGGACAGTTTTAATTTTACTGATACATTAGTAGTCTCTGTGGCTTACGGCAACCTTTCGCAAATTTCAAACGCTTAATCCTATTTTCCCAGGATCCCTTAAATCTATTAGACACTTACAGTGTAGTTCTTGAAATGCTGGGGCCGCCCAGTTACTAATGGCACTTTAGGAAAGGGAAGAAATGAGATGGGACTATCTCTATGTTTAAATGCTGCTAGCTGTTGAATCTACATACGAATTTAAGACTTGGGGTGCTGTTCTTCATTTATGTTCGAATGACTAGCTTTATTACTGCGTTAAAGTTTAACTTGTATACATGTTCAATCTGTTTGTGAGGGACCCAATAGGGACCAAGCAAAGTCCTGAATTTGCTGACACTTGTGTAGCTGCAGCGCGCAGGACGAGGCATGAGTTGACAGCCTGCAGTGTGAATGAAGCCGTGCGTGGGTCCCACAGAGCTGGGGTGTCTCCAGTTCTTGGACATCAAGTTTTCTGGAACATGGATGTGCAGAGCATGTTACATCTCTCTCTAGATGGCAACTAAATTTGTTCAGAGACAATTGAAAAGTGCTTATGTAAGATATGTAGGAACATTTATGTGAGTTTACTGTTTTAGGGTTATGGAAGTGGACCGTTCATTTACATTTGAGCAGGACTTTTTCTCCGTACATGTGGGTGGAAAACTCATTTTGTGTAATTTAAAACTACGTTCCTTGAGGGTGAAAAAGTTATTTTTTTTTCCTGAATCTATACATGTTACCTGTATCTAGTGCAGAATAAGCTATAACTTCCCATGGAGGAGCGCTAAATTTTACAGACATTAAAGACAAAATAACCACAAGAACAGACACTTCAGAACCATCCGGGTCATTGTTAATCTCTTGGCAATCTGTGCTAATAACCAGTTACACCGAATCTGTAGTGCGAGGTCATTAGAGATTGAATCCGGACATCGTTTCACTTGCTTTGCACCAGAAAGCTTTCAATGTTTTCTGGTAAAATATTACTTGAAATTTCCGTAAGTCATTCCTGAGGGACAGTACGATTAGCATTCTGACATTATGTCAGTGTGCAATCAATACAATATTTTCGGCCACGTAACTCCACATTCCTCTCTTGTTTCAACTTCCGGTTGAAATGATAGAAAGCATTATTTGTGTAATATTTGTGAAGCTGCGCCTACCACGAATGGAAATACATACGCCAAGTACTTCGACACGTATTAATAATGAAACCTTGTGGTTAAAAACATTCCCATGTGTAAAATAAATACATCGTAAAAACAAACCCCGATCTGTCCGTGTTTCTAATAGGTACACTTGAAACTAGTGAATATTGGTCACCACTCACTTGAATGCCACACTAACGCAGCTCACGTGTACAACTTGAAAACTTGGTACGATTTGATTCTTCCCTTCATGTCTAAGATGCCTTGTCTCTCGTCTTTCAAGTAAGTGAAAATTGGGGAGTTTGCAAAATCTGTGAAGTTCATTTGTCAAAATAAAAGATGGATGCTAGACTTTTTCTCTGTGTTGTCTGCATTTCTCTAGTCGTTTCGCTTTTTGTTGCCTGTATGGTGTTTTACAGTTCATAAACTATTTTTGAAGTCCCATTTTTAAAATTCTTCTGTTTAAAGCCTTAAGATTGGGGCTCCAAGGACTGCTGACTTACGGACAACACAGTGTCAGGGAGTCCCTGTGGAGGGGCACACAGTACCTGGTGGGTAGATTCTAAGGTCAGTATTTTCCCCTGACATTGTCTTTCTTACACTTCAAATTGCCAGATTTTTGGGCTAAGTTGATGTGGTTTGGCAATAGTGATGGAGGAATCGACTTGGAAAGAATGTCTCCACTTCTACCTTAAGAGAAAAACAAAAGCAATTATGTAATCCCTACCCAGACCCAGCATAGGGAAGGGGGTGCCTTTTTTAATTTTCTTCAATTTCCATCAAGTTTTGGGTGTTAACTCAGTTCCTCCCCAAGTTCTGCCTTTAAAAACTAAATTTTAGCCAGTTTCAACTCTACCAAGTAGTATAAGAAAGTGAGAATCCTCTGCAATTAATTGTCCACTATTAGGTCCCACTGTAATTACTCCTGGGATTTTGGCTGTTAATAATAAACCTTAAAAGTGAGTTTTAGTGTAATTGAAAAACTAGATACAAGGTTTGTATTTTTTTAATTGCAAAGTCAGATACACAGACAGGAGGACAGAGAGGAAGATCTTCTGTCCAATGATTCACTCCCCAAGTGACTGCAACAGCCAGAACTGTACTGATCCAAAGCCAGGAGCCAGGAATTTCCTCCAAGTCTCCCATGCGGGTGCAGGGTCCCAAGGCTTTGGGCCATCCTCTACTGCTTTCCCAGGCCACAAGCAGGGAGCTGGATGGGAAGCGGGGCTGCCAGGATTAGAACCAACACCCGCCTGTATCTCATGCAATAAGATATTGTGATGTAACCAATGAACCAACAATCAATGTGAGTCAGACTGCTTATGATCTACATCAAAGAATTGTAAAACCTAATATACTTTTAAGACCCTATGCTACTCAGAAATGGGGAGGGAGAGCAGAGAAATCTTCCATCTCCTTAGAATGTGTGAGGAAGACGTGAAGTATAACCTATCAGGAACATAACAGGTAACTTATAGACAACAGACTCGAATCAGCATTAGACAATAGTAAAACTACAAAGACATACAGGGGGAATCAAGAGTGATCCTGACAACCTCTTAACAGGAGGTCATATGCACAGAGCAGGGGAGGACCCCAGAGTGGAGCAGGTGGACAGGAGGAGGCTTGTATCCCAACCCTGTGGACTCGGATCCTCACCAAGGACTATCAGTATGGGCACCAAGGACTACATCCCAACCGCCAAGGAGACCACGGGGAACTGGAATGCCTTCGGAGGCCAAGAACTCTGAGGTCATCCACCCCCGTTTGGATCTACCACATGGGATGGAAGAAGCCCAAACTCTTCCTTGCAGGATCCAAGGTCATCGGAACAACAGCCAGGAGCCTTGAGCAGTCTGCAGAAACAGAACAGTAAGCTTCCTTCAGGACTAGGGAGAGAGCTTTCTCTGGTCCTCACTTAGTTCCAACTTTGGATCCCCACCCTATCTTGCAATGACCATCAGGGTCGCTCCGGAGCCCCCCACCCCAAAACACACACACATACACACACACACACACACACACACACACACACACACACACACACACACAGAGAGATTGGAATAGACAGAGAACAACAAGGAAAGCTTGGAACCAGACAGGAAATGGTCAGTGTGGACTCACACATGCCTTACTAGGTAGGACACAAAGATTAGTTACTCCTCACTGGGGTATTGAAGATTTCTCTGCACACCCCTCCTAAAACTGTTCTGCACTTCAACTGTTGACATATGCCTTGTTAGAGTTATAAGCCAGTTTAGACTATCCCCAAATCTGCCAAGTTCAGCAAAATTAAGCTTCAACACTATAAACTGCTGAATACAGACAGCTGAATAGTACCCTATAGCCATTTTAAGGTGTATAGCAGCCGGTTCTGTGTATAAATTAAAATTGAAATGTCAATGAAGTAGTCACAGGATGTGGTTAAGAACTTGCATTTTTTTTTTAACATATTTGTTACTCAATACCATGTCAATTAATTCCATAATGTTGTAAATTGATGTTGATGTTGTGCTGTGGCTTTTAATTGATCGGGATGATATTCTGCCAGCTCTGCTTTTAGACCAGAGATGGTCTCCCCAAGAAACCGTTGAATTTATCTGGACAATAAGATGCTGGACTCTATGCTTGCAATGAAAGAATCTTGACTGAATTTGAACTGTAATACTGCAACAAGGTGGAGGAATCCACCATGGGGAGAGGGTATGGGGAGGGGTTGGGGGAATCCCAGAGCCTATGAGACAGTGTCACATAATGCAATGTAATCAATAAAAAATAAAAATAAATAATTAAAAAAAGACAGCACCCATATGGGATCTCAGTGCGTTCAAGGCGAGGACTTTAGCCGCTAGGCCATTGCACTGGGCTCCATAGTTTGTAAATTTCAGAGTGACTTCTTCATTTAGAAGTAAATTATTTTTAAAAAAAAAACAGTAAATGAATTAAAAAGATTCACAGCAGACCAGCATTGTGGGACAGACCTCTGCCTTGCCTGCTCCTCTACTGATCCCGTCCCTGCTAACGGCCTGGAGAAAATGGCACAAGATGGCCTGCCACACACAGGAGACTCCTGGAAGGAGCTGCCGGCTCCTGTCTTCGACCTGGCCAATCAGTGCATGGAAGATGTGTATCCCCCCTCTCCTTGTAACTGAAACTTAACTAAATAAATAGTATTTAAAAAGAATTCATTGACTTAGCTTTGAGATGCTTTTGAAAATTTTCCTAGGGAAAAAAATACTTTTAGTTTGCTAAAGAAAGCTTTTATGCTGTTTCTTATATGGTTAATCCTGACACTGAATGTATTTGGAATTATTGAAAACTTGTGTTCTTTCAATGATGAGTCACATCTTCATAAAATGTCTAGAAATTTGGAAAAAATTTTTTAATATCACGTGTGCTTTCTTGCCAAAAAGAATAGCACCTTTTTGTATATCACCATTCCTTTTTCTCCTTAATCTTCCCTTTAATTGTCAGATTCCTCTTAGGAGGTGATTTCCCCCTCTGTCCTATAAACTGTCCATGCAGTTTATAGAACATTCATCCAGCAGTTGAATGATGTCTCTGTTCCTCCCCTTTTGTTTTTCAAGTAAATGGTATGAATCGTTTTAAAACCTTAATGGAAAATCAAATTGAAGAGTCAGCTTGTTTTGCAGCAAAAAAAATGAAATCCTTCTATGTTTTCTTCATATTGGACATTTTTCCGTAAATACTTTGAAGTTATCTTAAACAATGCTGGTTTATTCTTGAAGCCCCAAAGAGCACATACATTATTGGTTCAGCACGGAAAGCCTTGTAATGGTCATTGAAACATGCTCTGTATTGCCTTATGAGATGGAGCAAGCTTGAAAAAAAAGGGGGTCACAAGTTCCATGGGAAATTGGAACAGACCATTGGAAAGCAGTGTTACAACAAATTCTGATTCGAGAAACTTTTGGGTTCTAGCTACTCTAATGGAAACGCAACAGCCAGCAGTATCCTGACTTTGATATAAGCTAACCAACAGGGTCAAGTAAATTCCTACGTTTTCATTCGTGCTTTATGCAGCTTCATGCTGTCCTGTCAGCTACATTCAGGAGGCGGTTGTTTGCCTGAGGTCAGCAGCTCAACGCCAATGCAGCGTTCTGAGTCTGCCCTCCGATGATAAACACAGCTATGGATTTTTTTTTCAGATGTATTAAAAAAAAAAAGAAAGAAAAAACAGGTTAATTACTTCCAGGAAGCTTGTAGTTTGTATAGTTAGGCTCTTTATTAAAAGTAAGCCACTTAATTCTCATGGCAACCTTTTCTCTTTGACTCTGATACTTCTGTTCTATGGTTGGAAATTAAGATTCAGAGACTCAGCTAGCTGCTGCTTGCCCAAAACAGCTGGTCCATTTTCTTTGAGTTTTTCACTTTTAGAGTTTTTTTGAGAGACACAGAGAGATGTGTTCCCATCATCTGGTAGTCCCTAAATGCCCTCAATGGCAGAGCAGGGGGTCGGGGCCGGTGCCAGGAACTGGGAACCCAATGGAAGCCTCTCCCATGGATGGCAGGAGTTCAGCTACTGGAGTCATCACCACTGCTAGGAGCTGCGTTGGCAGAAAGGAAGTTAGAATCAGGAACTAGAGACAGACTCTGTACTAGGGGAACCTCTTACAAGAAAACACTCTGCCCGTAGCTGGGTTTCAGCAGCGCTGGCTTTGAACGCAAGCATCTTGGCTCATGGGTTGTAGAAAACATTAGACGATGTGGCTTCTCGGAGTATGAGAAAGTCAACTGACCAAAACTTAAAGATCAAGCGATGTTGAAAACTCACAGAAATGCTGCCGATGAAGACAAATGATGGCATTTATCCACTAGTATCACTGAACAGGAATAGAACTAGCACTGGATTTTTGAGTTCTTAATTTTTTCAACCTCATCTAGGATAAAATTAATTTAGCTCAGGAATGCATATCCCCTTAGTTTAGGATGGTGGAGTTGTCAAATTGTGTGTAGTATGGTTCTGTTTATTTAGGCTTATCTGCCTTCCCAACTGCCCCTAACTACCTGTATTTGAGTACTTACATCTTAACGGAAGTGCTTAGGCCAAGGCCACAAAAGGCGGTGCAGAGAAAATCCTGCAGTACAACATCCATTTTCTCTACCTTGTGAATTGGAAA